>NC_090648.1:134248015-134385185 GCF_040937935.1 Hyperolius riggenbachi
GCTCATCTCTAAGGGGAGGCTGTCCCTGCCATCTAGTAGATGGGTCTTAGGATCTGCTGTCGCACTAGCAGATGTGCACCAGCATTGGTGTCCGTGGGACACGGGTTGACAGATTTAGTCGATCAGTTTATGATCAACCCTTTTGTGTTGGATCTAGAATGGTGATGAGAGGTGTTGAATGCATGTGTGAGTGTTTGGTGGGTCCCTCCTCCGAGTCCTCCACTTCATTTTTTTATGTACTTTACAGATAAAGATAGATATTTTAAGGATTGAATCCCTGAATGTAAGGGGTGCTAATTCTGGGCTTAAAAGAGGGAGAATAATAGATTAACTGTTGTGAAATAAGATAGACATAGGTTTTCTGCAAGAGACACACTTTAAAGAAGGAAAAATCCCTAAAATTGTTAATAAAAAATATGGTAATTGGATTAACAATAGAACAACCCTAGAAAGAAGCAGGTGGAGTCTCTATCGTGATCAGTTCTAATCTAGACTTTAATGGTGAATACACACGGTTCGTTCCCGCATCGAATGCGCTGCTCGATTCCTAACGATTCGATTATTTACGAACATTTCTGAGCACATTTCGATGATTTTTAGCTCGATTGCCATGTAAAGTATGGCAAATCGACCTAACAATCCATCGAAATGCGAATCGGACATGTCGGAAATAAACAAATCAACGGCAATCGAGCGGCGCATCGACGGGAATCAAGTGCGGGAACGAACCGTGTGTATCCAGCATAAGACAGATCAGATCTTCAGAGACCCGGAAGAAAGATTCCATGTAGTGCTGGGTAGGCTCAGGGGCACACAGATTACCGTACCTTAGCCAACCTATATGCCCTAATCAGGGTCAAGTCGGGGTGATAATAGAGTTCCTGGATTTGATCAAATGCAAAGGGAAAGGAAGGATTATAATTGGGGGAGGTGGAGGGGAATTTAATTTTGCGACAGACCCCGTTTTGGATAGCACTGGTGAGTCGATAAGTGTATCAAAGAGAGCCAGAGCCAGGTATAATGACACGGTGAGACATCATAACTATTGGATGCTTGGCAAATACTCAACTTAGGGGTAAGAGGTTATGCATACTATTCCAAAACCCATGATATTTTCTCGAGGCTAGACTTTTTTTTGGTTCCCCGGACCAGGTCCAAGGGAAAATTGATGCCGAAATTGGGTTAGGTCCTTATCAGACCATGCCCCAGTGAGAGTTACTATAAACGGTTTTGGGGACAGCACAAACTAGATCTTGGAGTTTGGATACAGATCTATTAATAGACGAGAATGTTAAAGCAGAAATTCAAACTACTATTATTGAGTTTTATAAAATTAACCGCACACCTGGTGTGTCAGAAAAACTGCTTTGGGATACCCTTAAATGTGTGCTTAGGGGTATATTTATGAAGTTTAGTGGAAGGAGGAGGAAGGAAAGAAAAGAAAAGATTAATAAACTACTACAGGACTTAAATGAGGTAGAAAACCGACTTAAAAAAAAAACCCAAATAGGTCAACATGGGATAACCTGATCAGTGTCAGGGGGGAGCTTAATAATCTACTGGATTCCCATTGCCTTAGACAATATAGGACATTAAGAAAAATATATCACCTTGAAAAGAAAAGATCGGGGAAAGTATTAGCTAATTTGCTCAAAAAGGACCATAGTTCTAATTTTATTGAAAAAAAATCAGCGACGAGAATGGGACTATACAATTCGCAACACATAAGATAGGATCTGTTTTCGCACAGTTTTATCAGAAACGATATAATCTGTCAGAGACCATAGGGGACTCGAAGAGTAAAGAACTCGAGAAGCCTGTGGCCATGCAAGTCCTAGAAAAAAAAATGTATGTAGCAATCATATCTTCTGCACCACTGTATAGAGTACAAAGTTCCATAACAGTTAGCTCTGTCCACATCTTGACAACTCCTTTTCCCCCAAAAATCCCAAATTTGCTGTGCCCCAACCCGTCAACCTTCCCACAAAAAAAATATGTCTTATTATGTTTTTTATTTCTTCTTTTTTTTTGGGGGGGGGGGAGAGGGAGGGGTCTGTAAATAATCAGCACCGGCGCTTCTTCAGTATCGGGTCCTCGCACTTCCGTCAGTCAGCTCAAGTCTACTCAGGAGAAGTGAGCCCTTTTCCTGCGTATACTGGAGCTGACTGACGGTAGTGACGGGACCTGGTTCCCGAAACTGCAAACAGCGGAGAACGTGAGGTATGCATAAATCTTTTTACTATGTTCAGCTCTGGTACACTTTAAAATATTGTAAGACACAGATTATATTTTGATTTCTACAGCCATTGTAAAACTATACTGCCTAACTTCAATAAAGCTTGAAATGTGGAAAAAAAAAAGAAAAGGCATGCTTGCTGTGATGCTCTCTCTCCTTAGAAGAGAAAATGGGGAGGGGAAGAGGAGGAAACAGGAGGGTGATAGTAGGAAACATCACAGCAAGCCTAATTTTTCAAGGAATGATTACCGAGATTGAGAAGAGGAACAGATAATATACAGAGCCATGTGAATCCAGCATGAACACACCTCTGTACTTACTTTAGGTAGCTTTGTCTTAATTCGGGTATCATTTAAGGAACTGCTGTTCAGGAAAGACTTTTGCAAACAAAAAAAAAACTGAGAATCCCCCATGAGGATATGCACTAGTCCAACACTTGTCGATTCTGTCAGATTTTAACTGCTTACATTTTTCGCTGTAGGAATACTCTAAATGACAGTTTATCTGCTGTCTACTGCAGCTAGAACTGTGTAACTCTCACTAATAAGTAATTCTCACTAATAAGTAATTAGGGGACAATTTCAATAGTTTAATATTTATCTGTATGGACGCTCAATAAACATTATCATACATGAGGCAGTCAAAGCTTGGATTTCAAATCAAAATAGGACTATAAGGTTCCTATTTAGGATTATGACTATCAATACAGTTGTTATCTCATCAGTTTATTGTAACGATTGTGGAACTTCCTCCGTGATCAGCGCACAACGCGTGCGCTGATACGGCGGGAATCCTCCACAAGCGTATAATTGCAGGAACCCAGCAAAAGGTGCTACGCACCCGTAGAGGGAAATTCCTGTCGGCAGATGGCGCTGAGGAGTGCAGAGGAACCAATCCTCTGTACCTCCACAAATGCCAGACAGGAATTGTACGAAGCGCAGAATGCAATTGCAAGAGAAGCGAATGAGAACGAGCAAAGGGACAGGTTGTATGTGTGTGCGCCAATCCAGTCGCCACCCCGCGACAGCGCACACACAACAGCAGATACGAAACAGAAACGCAACCGCAAGAAAGGCGATTGCCAAAAGTGACACAAGGCAGACCAGAACAGAATATGAATATAGCAAAGGAAGCAGCAAATCATACAATGAGGAGATACGGAAAATAACAAACGCTAACTGAACGCAAACACCGCACTCATTTGCAACAGTGCACGCGTTCATGCGCGGTCTCCACATGATAAGCACAATAGAGACAAGCACGCCTAACTAACCATTGACAGACAAACATGTAACAGAGGACGCGAGCGCTTGCTTAACGGTTACCTCACCGAGCCTCCAGCAAGCGTTCGTAGCAGACAAGACAGACACACGAAAACAGGGACAAGCGAGAGATAGGATCCACAGCACTAGCAAAAGTGGCTAGCGCGATCCAGGAAGACAGAACAGAAGAATCCACAGTACTAGCGCAGGATGCTAGTGCGATCCAGGTACAGAGTAGCAGAACAGAAGGATCCACAGCACTAGTGCTAGGCGAGTGCGATCCAGGGAGACAGAGTAGCAGAACAGAAGGATCCACAGCACTAGCGCAGGATGCTAGTGCGATCCAGGAAGGCAGAACAGAAGGATCCACAGCACTAGCGGAAAGTGGCTAGCGCGATCCAAGGAGAAAGAACAGAAGGATCCACAGCGCTAGCGCAAGATGCTAGTGCGATCCAAGTGAGACAGATCTGAAGAGATAGCTGGTAGCAACCGCTGCACCAGCTATACTCCAAGAACAGAGATCAGAACGATTTCCTGTCGACCACCGCGGGGACAGGACAATCGCAACAGAACAAACAAAACAGATAAGCAATCCTAACTGCACTAGGGGAACCTGCCTAGCGCAGTTTCCAGGAACTACTCTAAGCTGATCTTCAAACAGAGAGTAAGGCTGACACTCCTCCAGGAGTGTTTCACAGGAAGGAATCCTTATGACCAGCCAAGCATTGTGGGAAACACATAGTACTTATAGTACACGCCTCCAATGAATGTGGCCAGGCAATTTGCATGACAACGTATGCAAATTCCTCAGCAAGCACAAGCTGCAAAACTGACAGAAGCTCTCCTTTCCAGAGTCCTGCAGCATGCAAACCTAAACAATGGTCAAAAAGCTGCCTGCCTGCACAGGCAGCTGAGCAGATCATTACATTTATATTCACTTTAGGTCTGCTTCAAACAAGTTGGCATCATTATCTGACTATTTGAGTTTCTTTTATACTGTATACAGTATATACAACATTCTGCAAAGTGCTTAATGTGAATTTCATTTTCACAATGAATGTGAATTTTCATTTTGCCTAATACTGCTATATTGTTGATAAGCAACGCACGGCACATCAAATACAGCAGAACACAATATAATAAAAGGTACTAATCAGGGACGGCTTGTCAAAAATTATCCACAAAGTAGTCATCAACAAAACCACAGTATAACAAACAAGAAAGACTAATTGTACATTTCCTACATAAAAGGCGTAATTCATAACATAACACATAGCTGAGAATAAAGAGAACAGAAAAACCTTCTAAAGGTTTAAAATGCCTATGAAGTGTTTACTTGATTAAAGAGTTTATCCTTAATCTCTTGTGACATGAAGCCATGGATTGATTCAAATGTTGCTTTGCATCAATAAGTAACATTAACAAGCTCCCATGGCTATTGATATGAAACAAAATAGCCCAGTTTACCCAAATGTCACTTACTATCAGGCTGGAGTTTGCAGCTCTCATGTGGGACCTGATGTCACTGAGTCCTGTTTCACACGTTTCTCACCATGCCTGTATTGACTGGATTGAAGAATATTGACTTAGAAGTGGGATTTTTGTTCCTATATCCTATCATCCAGCCTTGGGTCTCGTACACATGCATGAGGACTGCTGCCCACATAGATCGGGACTCAGGGCCGTATTTACCATAAGGCACTGTAGGCGCCTGCCTTATGAGGTGGCTTCTCTTCCTTCACAAAAGCCCCCTCTCTCTGCAGAGCCGACGGGCGATGTCACTTACCACTTGGCTCCAGTGCGGCAGCTGCAGGCAGTCACATAGTTGGGGGTGGAGATCCGAGGCTTAATCTGTGGCTTCTGTGAAAGTAGCATGATGGGCGGTGTGGGTATTGCAGCCTCCTCCCTCTGTCCCTGCACCGCAGTAGCTGCAGCACATAACAGCTATGCACTTTGGCCCAGTGCTGGGCCGAAATTACGCATGAGCGTAATTACGCATCGTAATTCAATGTAAATTTACGCGTAACTTACGGTCTTACGTGTATTTATTTACGCGTAAGCGGTAAAGTGGTATCGTAATTACACTGTCTACCGCAATTGCTAGGTATGCGTACTTTTACGAACACTTACGCGTAATTTTACGCGTAATTACTAACGTAAAAACTCCCCTTTTCTAAGAGTAGCCAATCAGTCAACATCCTAAGCAACAAATAGTATCTTCTCCCGCCCTTCAGTATAAGCGTACGTTTTGACGCATACGAATGATATGTACGCAATAACTGTCACATTGACGGCTATTGCGTACATATCGTCCGTATGCGTAAAAAAATACGCATTAAGGGGTATTACGGCACTATGCGTAACATCGTAGTGTAAGCACCTACATTACGGTATCCTTACGCGTAACTGCGTAAGTTTACGCGTAATTACAGTGATGTACCGTAGATAATTTCCTACGCCGTAACCGTAATTGCATAATGCGTAATAGCGTAAAATTACGCGTAACGATCCGTAAGCGTAGATTTTTCCATTACGACCAGCACTGATTTGGCCACACACACTGCCATTTGCCACCTGCTCTTCCCATCTTGGTGGGGGGTAGGCTTGAGGCAATGTTGTGTGTAGCCCCAATTGTTTGTAGCCCAGTCCCCTATTTTGTGTGTAGCCTGTTTTGTAAGGTAACTAGGGCCATAATTGTATTTATTATTAAAGTAGAGATGGCCTTATCTAAGATTTTGCTGAGCAGGTCTACTGTTTGAATTATACTGTTGCTAGGCTCATGTACATTTAGCTCTGTGATATAATAAAATAAGGGTCAGGGTTTGGGGTACGGTCTGTATTAAGGGGTGGAGTTTTGGGCACTAGAATCGCTGTGTCTACAAGCTCCTCAAGTGTAAATCTGGCCCAGTCAGGACTTGATCCCGACCCTCAGGTGATAGCTCAGAGATGAGTGCCGTACAAATGGCCTAGAGCAGTGATCTGCAAACGTGGCTCTCCAGCTTTTAAGGAACTACAATCCCCACAATGCATTTGCCTTTATGAATCATGACTGTGGCCGTCAGACTCCTGCAATGCACTTGTAGTTCCTTAACAGCTATAGAGCCAAGTTTACAGATCACTGGCCTAGAGGCTAGCGATACATCTGCTGCTGGGGGAGGAGGAGGGATAATTCACAGTGCTGGATGGAGTGGCTTCCAGTGGGTAGGGTCAGAAAGAAAACAATACACCCGGGAAGGGGTGGGGAGAAAGGCAGTAGGGTGTTGGATATTGCTAAAGATTCAGCATGCCAGATCCTTAGGCAATGTCAAGGTGCTCCAGTACACATGCTAGATTGTAGGCTAATGCAGTCCTTATTGGTCACCATGGCAACTTTAATCCAGTATGTGTATATTAGTGATTGACAAACATGTTTGTTGGTGCCCTCAAACATGCTAAAATCACCAAATTTGCAGGGTATGTCAATGAGAACAGCAGGAACAAGAGGATTTTTTTTCAAAAAGATCTTTTAAGATACCTTGATTGAAGATCTCTGCGCTCCCGCCTCCACAAACTCCTCTCTTCAATTAAGGTATCTTTGTTGGATCATTTCCAAGGATACTATCGTTGGAACATTAATTGAAGGTAAGTATATTGGTTAATTAAGAATATTAAAGGACTTCACTTTAATATTCTTAATTAACTTAATTAACCTGTGCGCTGTGCAGTGCACTGTTTGTGCATGGCAATATTAGTGGAAGCTAATGCAATAGGCCCATTGTCCCTTGCTGCCCCAAGACCAATCCTTCTAAGTACCAAACCTAAATGAAAAACAGGGTGATGTGGGGCATGCTAATTATTATATATGCCCTTTTAGGACTTCCCTTTAATGTATTTCTTGCACATAGATGCTTTTGTGATCGTTTCTGTGCACAAATCCCTAATGGCATTTTTTTTAAATCTTCCTTATATTTTATTTCAGAGTCATTTCAATCAAAAATTATTATCCTGGCGTTAGAGTGATTATACAGATCCTGCAATCGTGCAGCAAGGTAAAGCTCATGTGGGTTTATTTAACAGACAATCCTAATTTTATTGTGTATTACAGTAAGCCTACTGGGTATATTTAAATGCATCACAGGTGTTTTCGAGAATGATTTTACTCTGACTAAAGAATGGTTCTCCTCTGTATGTGAGAATATAAACTGGTAAGCTGTGTTTTTTACATTTTGTCAGTATAAGCACTTAAGCAGGCAAGTCCGATGAAGGCCAAAAGCTTACTGTTTATTCATCTCTAAGTTAGCCAATAAATGGCATCATCCTATTTCAAAACTTCTTGCTGTCACACTGATGGCCAACACAGTACAACGCTCTACTGCTTCTTTTACTCTGATATGGTTATTAAAATATGTGATTCTCATTAAACAATTTATTAGGACACTTTTTTTTTGTTAAGTAGAGCAAAGGAAAAATATTATACTGACAAGGATATAGTTGAGGTTTGCTTTAGAGTGTTGCAAATCACATAAAAACTGTTCTCAACGGCTTCTAATTTTCTATGGAGAGATAACCCCGTGTTTCAGTTGCATAATTCAGATATCAGTAAAGAAATATAACTTCCACAGCCCTCTAACAACAGGGACACTTTAAAGCAGCAGGGACAGCACATATATAAGTAGATAAATACTTGTTCTACTTACATAACAGATGTATTGTACTGTCCACATTTTGATTTCAGTGAATTTTATATAATAAATAAAGAGAAAACTGTTCCTGGCATTTTCCATATCAACTCACGCTGACTGAAGCCAATCCTGATGTCATTTCCTCCCTTACTTTTTTTGTCCTAGAAACTGCACTGTCGTAGCTAGCTTGCTTTGTAAACACGTGTGAGCACAGCATAGATCGTATTTCAGCAGCTCACTGAACTGCCCTCAGCAAATCAGTGAGGAGCAGGAATATGACAAGTTCCTTCTCGTCAGCAATGTACCAAATAGAGCCAGGCTGACTGAGATAAGATTTATTACAGCAGAAAGATGTATGATTAGATTACAGTGCTTGCAGTGCAGGGTGAGGTTCCAGGCTGCATAATAAACACAGAGCAGTGGGTAAATGAAATTTGATTTTATGGCTGACAATCCCGCTTTAAGTTAAAAATAAACATATCTTCCTAGGGACATTATGTGTTTGATTATTATTGTTAGTGGTGTTGAGTGATCTTTTTTTTTACCTTGAAAAGCTGGATTATAAGAATATACCAACCATACAGTATACCAATAGATGGTTTCAGTGCTTGGTGCTTGGGCACCGCTATAGCACTAATGCTATAGTGCGCACCATGCGCAAGGGTAATTTCGGGGTTACTACTCCTTCCGAGTTGCTACTTAGAGGGGGAGTATTATTTAAGGCTGCCACATTGCACCGCAGAAATGAGGGTTCCGATGACCCTGCACCACGATTCGAGAGTGCCATATGCATAGGCCCGCCCCCCGGGCTAGTGAAGTACTCCCTGCTGCCTAGGAAGTATGTCACTGGGATTCCAGTCAGTCCACCCATGTGCACTGCATCACACTGCGCTCTGGTAGTGCACAATGGTCTCCGTCGCCCATTGATTTACATTACTGCACAATCTGTGCAGCAGGCATGGATCATGCGGTAATGCGCTGCAGACTTTGTGTTGGGATTGTGGCATTTTTTTTACTTTCAGCGCATCGTGTCGTATAGTGTGAACTGTGCAGGTCTCAATAGACTTTCATGGCCCTTGGGGTGGGGAAGTGTGCAACACGGTGTACAAGGGGCCTAAACTAAATGTCTAATCAATTGGCATGGGCCACACTTGTTGAAAAGCACATGTGATTTTATGATTTAACCACTTAAGGACCGCGGTGTTAAACCCCCCTAGTGACCAGGCCTTTTTTCACAAATTGGGCCACTGCAGCTGTAAGGCCTCACCGCAGGACTGTACAACTCAGAACAAGTGATTCCCCCCCACCCTTTTCTCCCCACCAACAGAGCTTTCTGTTGGTGGGGTCAGATCGCCCCAAGGAATGTTTCTTTATTTTCAATAAATATTTATATTATTTTTTATTACATTTCCTTACTTTTTTTTGTATTTTTCCCTCCCTCCCCATCAGCCTATCACAGGGATCGGCTGTGATAGGCTTCTGTCACAGCAGATCGCACCTATGTCCCCCGGGGGGACAGCTGTGTCACACGCCTGTCCCCAGTACAGTGATGCCTCAGATCACAGCGCTGTACAATGTTAATAGACGGCCGTGTAACAGTCTCCAAGCGGCGATCGCGGAGTGGAGCTCTGCAAACGCCATAGGAAGCCATTCACGCCAATCAGCGTGGAGTGGTCCTGGGGCTGCCGCACTGCTGACGCCAATCGGCGTGGAACAGTCAGCAAGAGGTTAATGGCAATGCCCACATTCATTTGCATGTCTGCGATTTTTTTGGCCACAATACTCACGCGTTTAGAAAAACTGACTCCCACACATAAAATTGCAATGCTCGTGTGATTCCCATAGACTGCTTGCAGGTGACGGCAGCCTATGGGGGCCTATATGCCCATGAAAATACACGCAAAATAGGAAAAATCGCCCACGTAAAGCCGCCAATGTTTTATGTAAACGCAAGTGTGGCTTCTACTTTAGTGTATGGTACTCCAAAGAAGAATGGTATATGTGCTCAGTTTAAAGAGACACTGAAGCGGAAAAAAAAATATGATGTTATGATTTGTATGTGTAGTACAGCTAAGAAATAAACCATTAAGATCAGATACATCAGTCTAATTGTTTCCAGTACAGGAAGAGTTAAGAAACTCCAGTTGTTATCTCTATGGAAAAAAGCCATTAATCTCTGCGACTTTCAAAGTCGTGGAGAGGGCTGTTATCTGACTTTTATTATCTCAACTGTTACTAAACAAATTCCTTTTTCTCTGACAGAGGAGAGGTCATTACTTCACAGACTGCTCTGAAAGACTCATTTTGAATGCAGAGTGTTGTGTAATCTGCACATATTATAGAATGATGCAATGTTAGAAAAAACACTATATACCTGAAAATAAAAATATGAGAATATTTTCTATGGTGCTAATCTTCTAGTAATTATTCATAGTACACAACCAATTCATTATATCATATTTTTTTTTTTTCGCTTCAGTGTCTCTTTAAGTACAGGCCCCATTTTGGTACAACTGGGTGCATCAGAAAGAGTTTCAATCAGACCTCTTTGCAAATGTTGATCATCTTTCTGTCTATCAATGGGGAACAGTTCCTAGGATTGTAAAACCACACTACCATTCCGGATGGGGAAGTTTTGAGCAGCTTGTCAGTGCTTATTGTGAATTAAGAATGTTACAGTCTGGCCAGGTACACAAAAAGTAAAACAGTTAAATCTGCGCTAATTAAAAGCTTTTTTTTTCCCCCACTATGGTATTTTCAACTTTCATTTAACATAAACTGCAACAACTCATTTGATCATTAAGATAACTGCATTATTTTCTGCTCAATTAACTGCTATGTGTTGCAATGCCTTTACCAAGTAAATTAGCGTCCCTTCATTTCTCAGTGTGTATATATACTGTATATGACACATCACCTTCTAGGAGGACTCTAATTCCCCACCTGTAATGCCGACTGTAGTCTTCTAACAAGCTCGTGACAATCCTTTACTTTAATTAAAGTTTCATACTTCACCGCTGACATGTGAAAGCAGGATTTTGTGTGTAAAGCCGCCTCATTAACACATTGTTACGTTGAAAAATGCCTTCCTGCCTGTGTGCTGACAGGTGATAGCAGAGCAAGCAGTAAATTAACACTGCTGATTTATTAATCTTAAAACTGGTGTGTAGGAAGCAAACTCCAGAGGATTGCAAAACTTCATTAATATATTCTAGAAAAAGTAAAAGTACATGCTGAATAAACTCAAAGATTTTTTTTTCTTTTTAACTACATATTTTCTTTAGTTATGTTATCAACCTTGGTTAGAGTTTTTTGATAAAAGTTTTTAATGGGTAAAGCTACATATATATATATCTCAAATTATTGTGGCCTGCTGGGATTGGGATGATCTCTGTACAGTACAGATTTGTAAGTAGCCTGGAGGCTAGTAGCGCGTCTGTTAACCACTTCCCGACCGCCATATATACAATTGGCGGTCGGGAAGTGGACGCCGCAAGGACCGCCGTATTGACAATTGGCGGTGGTCCTTGTATGGGCATGGGCGGAGCGATCGCATCATCCGTGACGCGATCCTCCGCCTCCGCCTGGCGCCGCTCACCCGCCGGAACATCCCGCCGGCCATACGGAAGCGCCGGCGGGATGTTAACCCGACGATCGCCGCATACAAAGTGTATAATACACTTTGCAATGTTTACAAAGTGTATTATACAGGCTGCCTCCTGCCCTGGTGGTCCCAATGTCCGAGGGACCACCAGGGCAGGCTGCAGCCACCCTAGTCTGCACCAAGCACACTGATTTCCCCCCCCCCCTGCCCCAGATCGCCCACAGCACCCATCAGACCCCCCCCTGCCCACCCCCCAGACCCCTGTTTGCACCCAATCACCCCCCTAATCACCCATCAATCACTCCCTGTCACTATCTGTCAACGCTATTTTTTTTTATCCCCCCCCCCCTGCCCCCCACACCCTCCTGATCACCCCCCACCCCTCAGATTCTCCCCATACCCCCCCCATACCCCCCCCAGACCCCCCCCCATGTACTGTATGCATCTATCCCCCCTGATCACCTGTCAATCACCTGTCCATCACCTGTCAATCACCCGTCAATCACCCGTCAATCACCCCCTGTCACTGCCACCCATCAATCAGCCCCTAACCTGCCCCTTGCGGGCAATCTGATCACCCACCCACACCATTAGATCGCCCGCAAACCTGCCGTCAGATTACCTCCCAAATGTATTGTTTACATCTGTTATCTTCTCTAAACACCCACTAATTACCCATCAATCACCCCCTATCACCAACCGTCACTGTTACCTATCAGATCAGACCCTAATCTGCCCCTTGCGGGCACCCAATCACCCGCCCACACGCTCAGATTGCCCTCAGACCCCCCCCCCTTATAAATTCGCCAGTGCATTAATTACATCTGGCCTTCCCTGTAATAACCCACTGATCACCAGTCAATCACCTGACAATCACCTATCACCCATCAATCACCCCCTGTCACTGCCACCCAACAATCAGCCCCTAACCTGCCCCTTGCGGGCAAACTGATCACCCACCCACACCAATAGATCGCCCGCAGATCCGACATCAGATCACCACCCAAGCGCAGTGTTTCCATCTATTCTCTCCTCTAAACACCCACTAATTACCCATCAATCACCCATCAATCACCCCCTATCACCACCTGTCACTGTTACCCATCAGATCAGACCCTAATCTGCCCCTTGCGGGCACCCAATCGCCCGCCTACACGCTCAGATTGCCCTCAGACCCCCCTTATCAATTCGCCAGTGCAATATTTACATCTGTTCTCCCCTGTAATAACCCACTGATTACCTGTCAATCACCTATCAATCACCCCCTGTCACTGCCACCCATCAATCACCCCCTGTCACTGCCGCCCATCAATCACCCGCTGTCACTGCCACCCATCAATCAGCCCCTAACCTGCCCCTTGCGGGCAATCTGATCACCCACCCACACCAATAGATCGCCCGCAGATCCGACGTCCGATCACCTCCCAAGTGCAGTGTTTACATCTGTTCTCTACCCTAAACACCCACTAATTACCCATCAATCACCCCCTGTCACTGCTACCTATCAGATTAGACCCCTATCTGCCCCTAGGGCACTCAATCACCCGCCCACACCCTCAGAATGCCCTCAGACCCCAGCCCTGATCACCTCGCCAGTGCATTGCTTGCATCTATTCCCCCCTCTAATCACACCTTGAGACACCCATCAATCACCTCCTGTCACCCCCTAGCACACCTACCCATCAGATCAGGCCCCAATTTGCCCCGTGCGGGCTCCTGATCACTCGGCCAAACCCTCAGATCCCCCTCAGACCCCCTTCCGATCACCTCCCCAGTGCATTGATTGCATCTATTTTCCCCTCTAACCACCCCCTGAGACACCCATCAATCACCTCCTGTCACCCCCCTAGCACTCCTATCCATCAGATCAGGCCCAATACAACCTGTCATCTAAAAGGCCACCCTGCTTATGACCGGTTCCACAAAATTCGCCCCCTCATAGACCACCTGTCATCAAAATTTGCAGATGCTTATACCCCTGAACAGTCATTTTGAGACATTTGGTTTCCAGACTACTCACGGTTTAGGGCCTGTAAAATGCCAGGGCGGTATAGGAACCCCACAAGTGACCCCATTTTAGAAAAAAAGACACCCCAAGGTATTCTGTTAGGTGTATGACGAGTTCATAGAAGATTTTATTTTTTGTCAAAAGTTAGCGGAAATTGATTTTTATTGGTTTTTTTTCACAAAGTGTCATTTTTCACTAACTTGTGACAAAAAATAAAATTGTAAGGCTTGGTGGTGTATTCTCCACAGTCAGCATGCAACGCATGAGCTGACGTGGAAGAGGTACACACACTAGCACAAAGAAACAGGCTATCCCTAGTATAGTGGAGGGGAGGACTGACTCCAATAGGAGATTGTGGCGCACAGAGCCGGTGCAGATCTGACAGCCACAAACAATGCTTTCGTTATAACGTCTCAGCGCAAAGTAGCGCTGAGCGCATAAACCAGAACTGAGGAGATCAGGACAGGTAGACAGAATGAACGCTTGCTAGCTAGTGGCTACTTAGCGACAGCAAGCGTCCAAAACCAGACAGACTGGAATGAGGCAGCCAATGCGTTGCGGCGATGGCGTGCCTCACAAAGACAGGACAGGATAGTCAGGAAATAGCAGGATCGAGATAGATGAACGTAACACAGATAAATATACAATAAGTATGTTTTCCTAGCGTATTACAATTACAGCTATCAATGAAACTATTTGTAACGTCTGACTAACATATGTATATATCGGCAATGAACCGATATATGACATAAGCAGGAACGCTGACTAGGACTGGAGTAATACAGGGAACAGGACTCAGAAGGATTTGCTATCTCTTCGCAGAGATGAACGCAATCCACAAACAGTAACAGAACAGGATTCAGAAGGATTCGTTATCTCCTCGCAGAGATGAACGCAATCCACAAACAGGAACAGGATAACTAGCTCAGCACGGGTGCTCACGGTACGCGCAAACTACCAAAACGTGCTGGAAAACTGACTAACTGAACACAGGAAATAAACAATTCGTGTACGTATATATCAGCGACACTGATGTATCAACGTAACACGAATACAAGGAAAATAATAAACGTGCTGGTATGCATATATATTGGCAATGAACCAATATATGATGCAAAACCAGCAAAGTATCTTTAGAACAAGAAACACGATCGGGGGCTGAAGCGACAGCAAGACGGGCTTAAACTGAAGCTATGGAAACCCAAGGAAACCCTGCAGGAAGCAGATCTTTATACTGAGGTCATCCAATGGGAGCAGACATGCAGATTCGCACACAGGTGAATGATAATCAGTCACAAGCTGATAGCAGGGAAAGACAGACAAAGCTATGCAGCTTGCATGGAAATAGATCAGAACTGCCTGAGCTGCAGCACTACTACTTCCAGCAACAGCTGCTGCAGCAGCGATCATCACAAAAATCTTCTATGAACTCGCCATACACCTAACGGAATACCTTGGGGTGTCTTCTTTCTAAAATGGGGTCACTTGTGGGGTTCCTATACTGCCCTTGCATTTTAGGGGCCCTAAACCGCGAGGAGTAGTCTAGAAAACAAATGCCTCAAAATGACCTGTGAATAGGACGTTGGGCCCCTTAGCGCACCTAGGCTGCAAAAAAGTGTCACACATGTGGTACCGCCGTACTCAGGAAAAGTAGTATAATGTGTTTTGGGGTGTATTTTTACACATACCCATGCTGGGTGGGAGAAATTTCTATGTAAATGGACAATTGTGTGTAAAAAAATCAAACAATTGTAATTTACAGAGATATTTCTCCCACTTAGCATGGGTATGTGTAAAAATACACCCCAAAACGCATTATACTACTTCTCCTGAGTAAGGCGGTACCACATGTGTGGCACTTTTTTTTACACCCTAAGTACGCTAAGGGGCCCAAAGTCCAATGAGTACCTTTAGGATTTCGCAGGTCATTTTGCGACATTTGGTTTCAAGACTACTCCTCACGGTTTAGGGCCCCTAAAATGCCAGGGCAGTATAGGAACCCCACAAATGACCCAATTCTAGAAAGAAGACACCCAAAGGTATTCCGTACGGAGTATGGTGAGTTCATAGAAGATTTTATTTTTTGTCACAAGTTAGCGGAAAATGACACTTTGTGAAAAAAACCAATAGAAATCAATTTCCGCTAACTTGTGACAAAAAATAAAATCTTCTATGAACTCACCATACTCCTAACGGAATACCTTGGGGTGTCTTCTTTCTAAAATGGGGTCATTAGTGGGGTTCCTATACTGCCCTGGCATTTTAGGGGCCCTAAACCATGAGGAGTAGTCTTGAAACAAAAATGACCTGTGAAATCCTAAAGGTACTCATTGGACTTTGGGCCCCTTAGTGCAGTTAGGGTGCAAAAAAGTGCCACATATGTGGTATCGCCGTACTCGGGAGAAATAGTATAATGTGTTTTGGGGTGTATTTTTACACATACCCATGCTGGGTGGGAGAAATACTTCTGTAAATGACAATCTTTTGATTTTGTTACACACAATTGTCCATTTACAGAGGTATTTCTCCCCCCCAGCATGGGTATGTGTAAAAATACACCCCAAAACACATTGTACTACTTCTCCCGAGTATGGCGATACCACATGTGTGGCACTTTTTTGCACCCTAACTGCGCTAAAGGGCCCAAAGTCCAATGAGTACCTTTAGAATTTCACAGGTCATTTTGAGAAATTTCGTTTCAAGACTACTCCTCACGGTTTAGGGCCCCTAAAATGCCAGGGCAGTATAGGAACCCCACAAATGACCCCATTTTAGAAAGAAGACACCCCAAGGTATTCCGTTAGTAGTATGGCGAGTTCATAGAAGATTTTATTTTTTGTCACAAGTTAGCGGAAATTGATTTTAATTGTGTTTTTTCACAAAGTGTCATTTTCCGCTAACTTTTGACAAAAAATAAAATCTTCTATGAACTCACCATACTCCTAACGGAATACCTTGGGGTGTCTTCTTTCTAAAATGGGGTCACTTGTGGGGTTCCTATACTGCCCTTGCATTTTAGGGGCCCTAAACCGCGAGGAGTAGTCTAGAAAACAAATGCCTCAAAATGACCTGTGAATAGGACGTTGGGCCCCTTAGCGCACCTAGGCTGCAAAAAAGTGTCACACATGTGGTACCGCCGTACTCAGGAAAAGTAGTATAATGTGTTTTGGGGTGTATTTTTACACATACCCATGCTGGGTGGGAGAAATTTCTATGTAAATGGACAATTGTGTGTAAAAAAATCAAACAATTGTAATTTACAGAGATATTTCTCCCACTTAGCATGGGTATGTGTAAAAATACACCCCAAAACGCATTATACTACTTCTCCTGAGTAAGGCGGTACCACATGTGTGGCACTTTTTTTTACACCCTAAGTACGCTAAGGGGCCCAAAGTCCAATGAGTACCTTTAGGATTTCGCAGGTCATTTTGCGACATTTGGTTTCAAGACTACTCCTCACGGTTTAGGGCCCCTAAAATGCCAGGGCAGTATAGGAACCCCACAAATGACCCAATTCTAGAAAGAAGACACCCAAAGGTATTCCGTACGGAGTATGGTGAGTTCATAGAAGATTTTATTTTTTGTCACAAGTTAGCGGAAAATGACACTTTGTGAAAAAAACCAATAGAAATCAATTTCCGCTAACTTGTGACAAAAAATAAAATCTTCTATGAACTCACCATACTCCTAACGGAATACCTTGGGGTGTCTTCTTTCTAAAATGGGGTCATTAGTGGGGCTCCTATACTGCCCTGGCATTTTAGGGGCCCTAAACCATGAGGAGTAGTCTTGAAACAAAAATGACCTGTGAAATCCTAAAGGTACTCATTGGACTTTGGGCCCCTTAGTGCAGTTAGGGTGCAAAAAAGTGCCACATATGTGGTATCGCCGTACTCGGGAGAAATAGTATAATGTGTTTTGGGGTGTATTTTTACACATACCCATGCTGGGTGGGAGAAATACTTCTGTAAATGACAATCTTTTGATTTTGTTACACACAATTGTCCATTTACAGAGGTATTTCTCCCCCCCAGCATGGGTATGTGTAAAAATACACCCCAAAACACATTGTACTACTTCTCCCGAGTATGGCGATACCACATGTGTGGCACTTTTTTGCACCCTAACTGCGCTAAAGGGCCCAAAGTCCAATGAGTACCTTTAGAATTTCACAGGTCATTTTGAGAAATTTCGTTTCAAGACTACTCCTCACGGTTTAGGGCCCCTAAAATGCCAGGGCAGTATAGGAACCCCACAAATGACCCCATTTTAGAAAGAAGACACCCCAAGGTATTCCGTTAGTAGTATGGCGAGTTCATAGAAGATTTTATTTTTTGTCACAAGTTAGCGGAAATTGATTTTAATTGTGTTTTTTCACAAAGTGTCATTTTCCGCTAACTTTTGACAAAAAATAAAATCTTCTATGAACTCACCATACTCCTAACGGAATACCTTGGGGTGTCTTCTTTCTAAAATGGGGTCATTTGTGGGGTTCCTATACTGCCCTGGCATTTTAGGGGCCCTAAACCGTGAGGAGTAGTCTTGAAACGAAATTTCTCAAAATGACCTGTGAAATCCTAAAGGTACTCATTGGACTTTGGGCCCTTTAGCGCAGTTAGGGTGCAAAAAAGTGCCACACATGTGGTATCGCCGTACTCAGGAGAAGTAGTATAATGTGTTTTGTGGTGTATTTTTACACATACCCATGCTGAGTGGGAGAAAGATCTCTGTAAATGGACAATTGTGTGTAAAAAAATTAACAAATTGTCATTTACAGAGATATTTCTCCCACCCAGCATGAGTATGTGTAAAAATACACCCCAAAACACATTATACTACTTCTCCTGAGTACGGCAATACCACATGTGTGGCACTTTTTTGCAGCCTAACTGCGCTAAGGGGTCCAAAGTCCAATGAGCACCTTTAGGCTTTACAGGGGTGCTTACAATTTAGCACCCCCCAAAATGTCAGGACAGTAAACACACCCCACAAATGACCCCATTTTGGAAAGTAGACCCTTCAAGGTATTCAGAGAGGGGCATGGTGAGTCCGTGGCAGATTTCATTTTTTTTTTTGTCGCAAGTTACAAGAAATGGAAACTTTTTTTTTTTTTCTCACAAAGTGTCATTTTCCGCTTACTTGTGACAAAAAATAATATCTTCTATGAACTCACTATGCCTCTCAGTGAATACTTTGGGATGTCTTCTTTCCAAAATGGGGTAATTTGGGGGGTATTAATACTATCCTGCAATTCTAGCCCCTCATGAAACATGACAGGGGGTCAGAAAAGTCATAGATGCTTGAAAATGAGAAAATTCACTTTTTGCACCATAGTTTGTAAACGCTATAACTTTTACCCAAACCAATAAATATACACTGAATGGGTTTTTTTTATCAAAAACATGTTTGTCCACATTTTTCGCGCTGCATGTATACAGAAATTTTACTTTATTTGAAAAATGTCAGCACAGAAAGTAAAAAAAATCATTTTTTTGCCAAAATTCATGTCTTTTTTGCTGAATATAATAAAAAGTAAAAATCGCAGGAGCACTCAAATAGCACCAAAAGAAAGCTTTATTAGTGACAAGAAAAGGAGCCAAAATTCATTTAGGTGGTAGGTTGTATGAGCGAGCAATAAACCGTGAAAGCTGCAGTGGTCTGAATGGAAAAAAAGTGGCCGGTCCTTAAGGGGTAGAAAGCCCTAGGTCCTCAAGTGGTTAATATAGAGGGACAAGGGCAGCCTTAGGCATATGCCATCTGTGCACATGTGCTGGGCCACCATTCACCGGAAGGGGTAGGGGGACACCTCTTGCTCTCTCTGAGGGAAGAACTGGTCACTATGGCTGTACACATCACTGCCAGTGTCTCAGGTCAAAGCAGCGCAGCAGGTCACAGTGACCAGTGGCGTAGCTAGAAACCTCTGGGCCCCGATGCAGAATCTGGATGTGGGCAACAACAGCCCCCCTCGCAACACCCGAAGCACACACATATCCAAATCCCCATAACTGTGCATGGCATGGCTATATCAATTCCGCTTTCCAGCAGCATGGCTGCCACATTCAATTTGCAAACATACGCAGCACCCAGAGGACATAGGGCAATTAGTAGCAAGATGCCAGTCTGAAGGAAAATAATCGTTATGTGCGCAGCATTCACCCGATAATAATTATTATGTGCGCAGCATTCATCAGAAAATTGTTATGTGCGCAGCATTCACCAGAAAATAATCGTTATGTGCGCAGCGTTTACCAGAAAATCGTTATGTGCGCAGCATTCACCAGAAAATCGTTATGTGCGCAGCATTCACCAGAAAATAATCGTTATGTGCGCAGCATTCACCAGAAAATAATCGCAATGTGGGAGCATTCACCATAAAATAAACGCAATGTGGGAGCATTCACCAGAAAATAATCGCAATATGGGGAGCAGTCACCAGAAAATAATCATTATGTGCGCAGCATTCACCAGAAAATAAACGCAATGTGGGAGCATTCACCAGAAAATAAACGCAATGTGGGAGCTTTCACCAGAAAATAAACGCAATGTGGGGGAATTCACCAGAAAATAAACGCAATGTGGGGGCATTCACCAGAAAATATACGCAATGTGGGGGAATTCACCAGAAAATAAACGCAATGTGGGAGCTTTCACCAGAAAATAAATGCAATGTGGAAACTTTCACCAGAAAATAAACGCAATGTGGGGGCATTCACCAGAAAATAAACACAATGTGAGGGCATTCACCAGAATATAAACGCAATGTGGGAGCATTCACCAGAAAATAATCGCAATGTGGGGGCATTCACCAGAAAATAATCGCAATGTGGGAGCATTCACCAGAAAATAATCATTATGTGGGGGCAGTCACCAGAAAATAATCGTTATGTGGGGGCAGTCACCAGAAAATAATCGTTATGTGGGGGCAGTCACCAGAAAATAATCGTTATGTGGGGGCAGTCACCAGAAAATAATCGTTATGTGGGGGCAGTCACCAGAAAATAATCGTTATGTGGGGGCAGTCACCAGAAAATAATCGTTATGTGGGAACTTTCACCAGAAAATAAACGCAATGTGGGGGCATTCACCAGAAAATAAACACAAAGTGAGGGCATTCACCAGAATATAAGCGCAATGTGGGAGCATTCACCAGAAAATAATCGCAATGTGGGAGCATTCACCAGTAAATAATCGTTATGTGGGGGCAGTCACCAGAAAATAATCGTTATGTGTGGACAGTCACCAGAAAATAATCGTTATGTGGGGGCAGGCACCAGAAAATAATCGTTATGTGGGGACAGTCACCAGAAAATAATCGTTATGTGGGGGCAGTCACCAGAAAATAATCGTTATGTGGAGGCAGTCACCAGAAAATGATCGTTATGTGGGGACAGTCACCAGAAAATAATCGTTATGTGGGGGCAGTCACCAGAAAATAATCGTTATGTGGGGGCAGTCACCAGAAAATAATCGTTATGTGGGGGCAGTCACCAGAAAATAATCGTTATGTGGGGACAGTCACCAGAAAATAATCGTTATGTGGGGCAGTCACCAGAAAATAATCGTTATGTGGGGACAGTCACCAGAAAATAATCGTTATGTGGGGGCAGTCACCAGAAAATAATCGTTATGTGGGGGCAGTCACCAGAAAATAATCGTTATGTGGGGGCAGTCACCAGAAAATAATCGTTATGTGAGGGCAGTCACCAGAAAATAATCGTTATGTGGGGGCAGTCACCAGAAAATAATCGTTATGTGGGGGCAGTCACCAGAAAATAATCGTTATGTGGGGACAGTCACCAGAAAATAATCGTTATGTGGGGGCAGTCACCAGAAAATAATCGCTATGTGGGGAGCAGTCACCAGAAAATAATCTTTATGTGGGGGCAGTCACTAGAAAATAATCGTTATGTGGGGGCAGGCACCAGAAAATAATCGTTATGTGGGGGCAGTCACCAGAAAATAATCATTATGTGGGGGCAGTCACCAGAAAATAATCGTTATGTGGGGACAGTCACCAGAAAATAATCGTTATGTGGGGGCAGTCACCAGAAAATAATCGCTATGTGGGGAGCAGTCACCAGAAAATAATCATTATGTGGGGGCAGTCACCAGAAAATAATCGTTATGTGGGGGCAGGCACCAGAAAATAATCGTTATGTGGGGGCAGTCACCAGAAAATAATCGTTATGTGGGGGCAGTCACCAGAAAATAAACTTGTTCAAATAAAAAAAAATTCACTCACCTGGCCAGCCTCTGACGTGAGCTCCCCGACGTGCTCCTCCAGCGACGATCCTGCAGCGGAGCAGCCAGTTTCTCCCTCGCTGACAGGCAGAGTGCAGGGCTACGGGAAGATGGCGCCCGAAGCCCTGTACTGGAGACACAAATAGTCTCTAGTGCAGGGCTTTGGCAGCCATCTTGCCGTAGCCCTGCTCTGCCTCCGGGAGCCAGTCCCCGCAGTGCGCTGCTGGGATTTCAACACCTGGGGGGTCCAGGCCTCCCCCGCCTCTTTAGGAGGTGGGCCCGGTCGCCACGGCGACCCTTGCGACTGCGGGCCCTACGCCCATGACAGTGACTCAGTATGCGTCACTAGTAAAGTCACGGTCTGCAGCTTAGTTACTGGCAGGATCTCCCCATCAGCCCCGCCCGAGCACATGTGGAAAAAGGATGCCGCACACTGAGACCGTGGGGGCAGAGTCAAGACACAGTGACAAATTTCAGAAAAGTTAAACATTTGTGTCATGAGCACAAGGCGGCTATGCAGTGTCTGCAACGGACATGACCATTTACCATGCATAAGATACTATATTGATATTGGTGGGTAAAAGGGCCACTGATTATTTTTCTGTCCAGGGCCACCACGAGCCTAGAGCCTTCCCTGGGAAGGGGGGGGGGGGGTGACAACAATGTGAATGTGGGCACGATCCATTAATAAGGTTTACTGTTGCATAAAAGCACTTATCTGAAAAGATGTCCCAAGAAATTCTGTATTATCTAGGCTGTGTGGGAAGACAAGATCAACAGTTTATATCGATTTTGGCATAAGTGGTTGAAAAACCCATATGTTTTCCATTGACTGCTCTGGGGACATTAATTGAATATCTTATTGGCGGGGGGTACCGGTCATTCTACTCCTGTTCTCTTTCCTTTCTTTATCTCTTGGCTACCAGTGTTCAGCTGGACAACAGCTAAAGGGGCATACACAAGTCCAACTTTAAGCCTGATTGTCTTTTAAACTGGTCATTTGAACAGCTTGAAGTGCAAAAAACAAGTCGGTCAGACTTCATGTACACACTGACTAACAAAGCGGCGGATATGCTAATTTACCTAATTTACATATCATTTAACCAACTTGATAATGGACAATGGACTGGATAGAACAATGGATTAGATTAAATGACTGATCAAACAAATTGTTGTTTGAACATCTATTGGTTGGACAAATGACCAAAAGTCATTTGTACACACGTACGGACCTAACAGTCGTTTGAATGACAGTTTGTCCAATGGATCCACTGAGTGGATCAGGCAAACCAGCTGTTATCTGTTGCTCGACAGTGCATACACACGTCCAACTTGTCATTTAAACAACAAGTCGGACAACAAGTTGTTTGAAAAAGTTGGACATTTGTACGTACCTTAAAGCTGGATCACATTATTTAGAAGGATAATAGCTGTTTTTTTTTTACATAATACAAGCGGTCCTGTGATAATTCATACCTGCCTGATAGCAGTGCTGCTGAACAGGATTCCGGATATCCGGGTTACGGGTAGACCCGGATATCCAAACTTTTTCGGTCTATCCAACTATATCCGGATTCCGGATACCTGGGCCAAAATCCAGATAGCTATGTGCAGATAGTTTGACAGCCGACTCGGATATCCGCGGATTTCTCCCAGATATTCGGATCCGAATTACAAGTTCTATGGCAAAAGGTCCACCCTCCTCCTCCTCATCCTCCAAGACAAGAGCCAAGAGCAGTGAGTAGTGGGAGGTTTACCAGTCACAAGTAGATAGAAGTCCAGCGGCAATGGTGTAACCCATCCCGGTCAGCCTAGTTCTTGTCATTTGCACCATAACACTCCATTCCTTCAGTCCTCTCACAGATAGAATATAATCAGAGAGATCTGTTGGCTGCCCATATATCGCATACCAATTCCCGATCTTGTGACACTGCATCCGCCGTCTCTGTCTCTGCCCCCACGCCTGTAAATGTATACTTTACCGGTTACACACATGCCAAGTTCTTTACGCTTGCAGCGAGTAGGGCACGAATGCGGAGGATAGATGGGCAGTAGAGATGGCCCGAACCTCCAATTTTCAGTTCGCGAACCGCGTTCGCGAACTTCCGCAAAATTTTTATTCGCACAAACTTTTGGGAACCGAAATAGACTTCAATGGGGAGGGGAACTTTGAAAACTAGAAACATTTATGCTGGCCACAAAAGTGATGGAAAAGATGTTTCAAGGGGTCTAACACCTGGAGGGGGGCATGGCGGAGTGAGATAAATGCCAAAAGTGCCGGGGAAAAATCTGGATTTGATGCAAAGCAGCGTTTTCAGGGCAGAAATCACATTGCATGCTAAATCAACTCTGTCCCAGAGATCATCTCCCCGCCTCCAGCCTTGAGTCCAGGTTTTCACAATCGGCCCCATGTTTGTTGCGCATCCAGCTTCCACGTGCGACTCCAGGTCTT
This sequence comes from Hyperolius riggenbachi, assembly GCF_040937935.1. NCBI lineage: Eukaryota > Metazoa > Chordata > Amphibia > Anura > Hyperoliidae > Hyperolius > Hyperolius riggenbachi. The sequence continues at coordinate 134,272,483 of NC_090648.1, forward strand.
ACGTCTGCATCACTGTGTTTGGCTGCTGCTGGGGGCAATCCCGTTAATCCACGTGTGGTTCCAGGTTAGAGATGTCGCAAACCTCCGATTTTCGGTTCGCGAACCGGGTTCGCGAACTTCCGCGGAAGGTTTGGTTCGCGTAAAAGTTCGCGAACCGCAATAGACTTCAATGGGGAGGCGAACTTTGAAAAATAGAAAAAATTATGCTGGCCACAAAAGTGATGGAAAAGATGTTTTAAGGGGTCTAACACCTGGAGGGGGGCATAGCGGAGTGGGATACATGCCCAAAGTCCCGGGGGAAAATCTGGATTTGACGCAAAGCAGCGTTTTAAGGGCAGAAATCACATTGAATGCTAAATTGCAGGCCTAAAGTGCTTTAAACCATCTTGCATGTGTATACATCAATCAGGCAGTGTAATTAGAGTACTGCTTCACACTGACAGACCAAACTCACTGTGTAACGCACCGCAAACAGCTGTTTGTGTAGTGTAGGCCATGCTGGACTGGTGCACACCATAGCGAGAGCGCAGGCGATAGCGGTTTTCAAGCCCATATGGTCGCCAGGCTGAGGTAGCTCACTGACAGAACAACAGTGACTGTCCAGCTGATCGAATTTGGTCTGTCCACAATGAAGCGACCTTATTATCTTTGGTGTGCCAACCCCCGAGACACTCATATAGCCGTCGGTTATTGCTTCATTGTGATACGCAAGCCCCTTCACTGCGGCAAGGTAACGATCATGAAGGGGAATTGACACATGTGCATGCATTTTGTTTTGTTGTTGCAGCTGCAGTGCAGCCAGAAAAATTAGGCAGGCATGTACACGCCACAGAAAAATTATTATAGCTGCCGCTGTTAGCAGCGGCCTTAAAAATTCAGGAATCCGCCTGGAGTCCTTGACCCTTTTGGTGGTGGCGGAGAAGGCAGTCAAGCGGCCTGCAGGCAGAGATGCTGTGTGTGAGGACTGACTTAGTCTTGGGGCAGGCCTGAACGTGCTTTGCAGACCACGTGGTCAGATGGACCCTTGACCCAACGCTGTGGGCCAGAGATGACACCACTTGCCTTTCAACATCACGGTACAGTTTGGGTATCACCTTTTTTGAGAAATAATTGCGGCCTGGTATCTTCCACTGCAGTGTGTGGCTTTGCTTTCGTGTGCTGCTTTTCCTCAGGTGGTCATCCCATTGCAGTTCGTGCTTTGTCATCATGGGCCTTCGTAAGGAAGTTGTCCCTACGCGGGTCTTGGTCTTTCCACGACTCAATTTTTGGTGGCAGAGAGTGCAGATGGCATTGCTCTCTTCTGAGGCAGAAACACACAAACATTTCCACACTGCTAAGCCCTGGGGTGATGGCACTTTGGTGGTGGCGGGCGGCTGACTGAGTGTTAAGTGGGGTGCCAGAATCAGAGCAGGAGGAGGAAAATATGTCACGGTTCCGTGTGGAAGCTGAGGAAGATGAGGTGTTCTGTGTTAAATAGTCAACTACGTCCTGGCAATCTTGGGGGTTGATGGCACGTGCCTTCTGAACACTGTACTTTGGTTCAGGGCCGCTCGAAATCCCGACAGCATGACCTCGAACTGACCTGCTGGGTGGCCTGCCTCTGCCTGTTTTTCCCATATTGGGGGGGGGGGGGGATGAAGTGAAAGGTATGCACTGACTTGACTAATACAATGTGCAGTCACACAGGTGCAGTTAACAGGTATGCAAGGAGTGGTATATCACACTGCATATGCTCACATAGGTAGGTGGGTGCACTGAATAACAGGTAGGTATATACAGTGCTGCTGGGTATTACAAATGTGCACCTGTCACACACACATACTGTGAACTGGTACAGTGGCTGGTGGTATTAAATATCACACTGCATGCGCTCATGTGGGTAGGTGGGTGCACTGAACAACAGGTAGGTAGGTATATGCAGTGCTGCTGGGTATTACAAATGTTCACCTGTCCCTCACACACACACACACACACACGTACCGTGAGCAGGTGCAATGACTGGTGGTATTAACAATGCGTTCGCTCACGTAGGTATAGGTAGGTAGGTGCACTGAACAGTGAACAGGTGCAGTGATTAGGATTACAAATGTGCAGCTGCCTGTCACACACACTCCGGCAGGTACCCTGAACAGGTGCAATGACTGGTGGTATTAACAATGCGTGCACTCACGTAGGTATAGGTAGGTAGGTGCACTGAACAGTAAACAGGTGCAGTGATTGGGATTACAAGTGTGCAGCTGGCTGTCACACACACAGGTAGCCACTGAATGTGCTGGGCCTGGCAGTGGCACAGTAGGACTTACCAAGGCTGTCTATGCAACACAAGTGTCTGTGGGACACATACACACACACAAAAATAGATCACAAGAACAAGATTAGCTCTCAAAAGAGCTGTTGAGGGGTGTTTTTTAGCAATAAGAATCAGCAAGGAGCAAGCTAACAAGCCTACAAGAGCCTAACTAAGCTTTCCCTACAGCTCTCTCTGCAGCAGCAGCAGCAGCAGCTCTCCTTTCTCTAATTACTGCAGGCACACGAGTAAGTCCAATGCCTGACGCTGCCTGCATTTTATAAGGGGGTGGGGGGTGGGGCTCCAGGAGGGAGTGTAGCCTGATTGGCTACAATGTGACTGCTGACTGTGATGTAGAAGGTCAAAGTTGACCCTAATTATGCACTATGAGGGTTAATCAAACTTCCGGAAAAGTTTGCGGTTCTCCGCGATTGCGAACCCCGGAACTTCGCCTGGAACTGTTTGCCAGCGAACAGTTCAGGCCATCTCTAATGGGCACCACAGCAGATCGCAGTAAACCGGTAAGGTATAAATGCACAGGCAGGTGGTGCAGATTTACATATGGGAGGACAGCACCGGGGGTTCCATTGTGTTCGTTGCTCATCCCAATATCAAATGTCATTACCGCTGTGCACCAGATTGACGACGTCAGCCGAGATTTCCCAGAATGTTCGATCAAAACATTCAACCAATTTTGGGTCAGAATTGGTCAAAACGTTAATCAGGCATGCTTGTGGCAGCACCATTATGAATTTGATTCGATAAAACTCAATCGCCTGCCAAATCGCTAGATGTATGGCCCCCTTAACACTCTTGACTAGGTGGGCAGGCTGGCAGCTCACTATCTGCACACTACTCTGGGACTGTGTGGATTTTCTCAAAAGCACTAGCTGGGATGTATCCTGGAGGGAATTGCCTGTAATCTGTGACTTGCTTGTGCATGGCTGAAATGCTACAGTATCATTCAGGCTGCACAGAAATGTGGACAGAGGAGTACACTATCAGTACTGTACCTGCATTAACTGGTGGGGAGACCTATGCTTCCTGTGCAAGCTGTAGCATGATTAATGCATGCAAATCCCAGCATATTTAGCAGGGCGGTGCAGAGGGTCCTTAAGTGGGGGGTGCTCAAATTTTTAAAAAGGGGCCTTGCAATGCCCCCCCCCCCCTCCCTCATTTCCGGCTAGGGGGGTATTGGTTGTCATGTGGGTGCTGAATGCAGATACTGGGCACCATATGGGTTCTGGGTGTATGTACAGACTGTCATGTGGGTTCTGGCTATGGGTCGGTATCAGGTGTTATGCGTGTGTTGATTGCAAATACTTAGTGCCATGTGAGAACTGGGTGCACATACTGGATGACAAATGGGTTCTGGGTGCAGGTATTGGGTGTGACATGGGTGTGAATACTTGGCCCCATGCCTGTACTGGGTTCTGGCTATGGGTGGACTTTGGCGGTCACATGAGTTTTGAATGCAGATACTTTAGGTGTGGGTACTGGTTAAGTGGTTGCTTGGTGCAGATAGTGGGGGCCATGTGGAGGCTGTGTGCAGGTGTGAGTACTGGGTGCAATGTCAGGCCTGGGTGCAGGTACTTGAGGTCATGTGAGCATGAGTACTGGGTGCCAGCTATGGTGGGAAGGGGTGGAGGTTGGGAGAAGTAGCGGTCAGTGTACGTGGGTGCTATAGCAAGGGGAGGTCATTGGGGGTGCTGGGGGAGGGAGAGGTCAGCTTAGGTGCTGGAGGAGGTCACTATGGATGCTGTTGGGACAAAAAGGGTACTGCTGGGGACAGGAAGTGTCAATGTAGGTGCTGGGGGAGGGAGGAGTCAGTGTGGGTGCTGGGGGAGACAGGATCACTGCAGTGCTAATGCTGGGGAGGAAGAGGTCAGTATGGGTCCTAGGTAAAGGGAGAGGTCACTGTGGGTGCAGGGTTAAGGGAGAGGTCACTGTGAATGCTGGGGGAGGGAGAGATCACTGCTGTAAGGGAGACACCATCTTACTTTTCCCCCACACAGTTGTGGACATGGTTACACTAGGATTCCTGTATGGCACCTCTTTACTCCAAAGTGTCCCAGATGGGAAGGAGCTTCCTGCGGGTGTGGGCGAGTCCCCACGGGAAGGAGACGGAGCTTATCACGGCCAGAGGCGGAGCTTTCTTTTTTACAGCCAAAGGGGCCTTTTTATCGGAATCACCACCCCCACCCCTACATGTGGCTGATATTTAGCACTGCATTTTAATCTAGCTTGAACATTGTCTGTGCTCACTTGCTGAAGCATTGAAAAGAAAAAAATGACTCCCAATTATTGACTGAATTAAGATACAGTAATATAGTATACAGTGGTGCTCAAATACCCCTTTTCAAAATTCGAGTTAGGTCGAATTCGAATAGTAAATTATTCGAGATCAGTCGAATATTCGAGTCGAATAATTTTTACTATTCGATTCGACCTCCGAATTCGAGCTCACTATTCGAGTCGGTATTCGAGCTCATTATTCGAGCTGACTATTCGAAATGGCCTTAAATAGCTTCCAACACTTGTTTTGAGGGTGAATGATGCAAGAAACCTCTTTTTTTCCAAGTAACAACAGCAAGTGATTATGTGGGGATGTTCCTTTAAAAAAAAAAAGTTGAAAAGAGAAGTGTCCAGAAATTTGTTCAGTACTGTATATACTTCTTCTTCTTCTTCTTTATCTTCTATATCTTCTTCTTCTTCTTCTTCTTCTATATCTTCTTCTTCTATATCTTCTTCTTCTATATCTTCTTCTATATCTTCTTCTTCTTTTATATTGTCTTCTTCTTCTTCTTCTTCATCTTCTTCATCATCATCTTCTTCTTCTTCATCTTCTTTTTCTTCATCTTCTTCATCTTCTTCTTCATCTTCTTCTTCATCTTCTTCATCTTCTTCTTCATCTTCTTCATCTTCTTCATCTTCTTCTTCTTCTTCTTCTTCTTCATCTTCTTCATCTTCATCTTCTTCATCTTCTTCTTCTTCTTCATCTTCTTCATCTTCTTCATCTTCTTCTTCATCTTCTTCTTCTTCTTCATCATCTTCTTCTTCTTCTTCATCTTCTTCATCTTCATCTTCTTCATCTTCTTCATCTTCTTCTTCTTCTTCATCTTCATCTTCTTCTTCTTCATCATCTTCTTCTTCTTCATCTTCTTCATCTTCTTCATCTTCTTCTTCTTCTTCATCTTCTTCATCTTCTTCATCTTCTTCTTCATCATTGTTTGACGTAATAGCTGGTGGCAGAGTGGCAGCAGAAGCTAATTCTGTGTACCCTGGCAGTGGGAAACACAGACAGACAGCAGCATCAGCAGGAGGAATGGAGGAGTAGTGTGAGTGTGGCAGCAGGCAGGCAGCGTGACATAATAGCCCTGGTACCTAGCGGTGATACCAGGGCTGTAAATAAACACAGCAGGCAGGAGGTCCCAGACAGCGGTCGTGTAGCCCACATTGTGTCCAATACACAACTGGGACAACACAGTTTTCAACCCGGGCACCTCAGAAAAATTAAACCTTTTTTTTTTTTTTATGGTTTTGTAGTTTTGGTTTTACAACCAATTACACAGATATAGCTATTTTTTGACGTAATAGCTGCTGGCAGAGTGGCAGCAGAAGGTAAATCTGTGTACCCTGGCGTTGGGAAACACAGACAGACAGCAGCATCAGCAGGAGGAATGGAGGAGTAGTGTGAGTGTGGCAGCAGGCAGGCAGCGTGACATAATAGCCCTGGTAACTAGCGGTGATACCAGGCCGTAAATGAACACAACAGGAGGTCCCAGACAGCGGTCGTGCAGCCCACATCGTGTCCAATACACAACTGGGACAACACAGTTTTCAACCCGGGCACCTCAGAAAAATTAAACCTTTTTTTTTTTTTTTTTAATGGTTTTTTGGTTTTGTTTGTAAAACAAATTACACAGATATATAGCTATTGTTTGACGTAATAGCTGGTGGCAGAGTGGCAGCAGAAGGTAAATCTGTGTACCCTGGCAGTGGGAAACACAGACAGACAGCAGAAGGGCAGTACACAGCAGCCCACTGTAGGTGTAAAATGTGTGGCTGCAGGCGACGTAATAGTCAAAGTGAACCAGGCTGGCTTAGTGAGCAGGAGCCAGGAGGTGGTAAAGGGTGGTAAGGCACATTAACGATGGTTCTTAGCCAGTTCATGTCCCCCTCTCGCCGACAACAGGGGCCAGGAACTCGCCTTCCACCCACGCCTGGTTCATCTTGAGAAACGTCAGTCTGTCCACAGACTTGTGAGACAGACGTGAGCGTTTCTCGGTGACCACACCACCAGCTGCACTGAAGCAGCGCTCGGACAGCACGCTGGAAGGGGGGCAGGACAGCACTTCCAGGGCGTACTGCGCCAGCTCGCTCCAGATCTCCAGGCGCTTGACCCAATACTCCATGGGATCAACAGGGGCATCGCTGTCAAGCCCGCTGTAGGACCCCATGTAGTCAGCCACCATGCGGGTCAGGCGCTGGCTGTGACCGGTGGAGGATGCTGCTGCATGCACCTCCTCTCTAGTCACTGCTGCCGGAGCCTCTACAGTCCTGTAGAGCTCGTGGCTGAGAGACAGCAGGTCTGTGGGGCGCTTGCTGCTGGATGCAGGCACCTGCTGCTGCCTCTGTGCTGGCTGCTGGACAGTGGGGGTGGAGGGCTGGGGGAAGGCTTCCTCCAAGCGCTCAACAAGGGCCTGCTGCAAGCTCCTTATTTGTTGCGCTGGGTCTCCTCCTGCAGGCGGCAGGAACTGGCTCAACTTCCCCTTGAGGCGGGGGTCCAACATCATGCTGATCCAGATGTCCTCCCTCTGCTTCATCTGGATCACCCTGGGGTCTCTGCGCAGGCACGTCAGCATGTGCGCTGCCATTGGGAAGAGGCGGGCCACGTCTGCTGGCACATCGACGGCAGTTCTGCTGTCCTCATCCTCCTCCTCTGCCTCGTCAGCCTCATCCTCTCTCCAGCCCCGCACCAACTCAGCTGCACTGTGCTGCTCCCCCTCATCAGCAGCAAGGTCAGGGACCTCCACCAAGTCCTCCTCCTCCTCCCCCTCAGAGGTGGACTGTGCAGCTGCTTGCCGCTCCTGCTGGTCCAAGGCTGCCGCTCCCTGTTCCAGCAAAGCATCGAGGGCCCTGTTCAGCAGACAAACCAGGGGCACCCACTCGCAGACCATAGCATGGTCCCTGCTCACCATGTTAGTGGCCTGCAGAAAGGGAGCCAGCACTAAGCACACCTGCTGCATGTGCCTCCAGTCATCATCGGGGACGATGGACGGGATGTTGCTGGTCTTGTCCCTTCTCTGAGCGGCGGAAACAGTGGCCAGGGCAAGGTACTGTTTGACAGCGCGCTTCTGTTCAACCAGACGCTCCAACATCGCCAGGGTGGAGTTCCAGCGAGTCGGAACGTCAAGGATCAGCCGATGGCGTGGCAGATCCAGCTCCTTTTGCACGTCTTCCAGGCTCGCACAGGCTGCAGCCGAGCGCCGGAAGTGACGCACAACGTTCCTTGCCGTTTCCAGCAGTTCGCCCATCCCCTGGTAGGTGCGCAAGAACTTCTGCACCACCAGGTTCAGCACATGGGCAAGACAGGGGATGTGGGTCAGGTTTCCCCTGTCTATTACGGCAACCAGATTGGCCCCATTGTCGGCCACCACCTCTCCGACTCTGAGGCCTCTGGGGGTCAGCCAAATCCTCTCCTGCTCCTGGAGTTTGGCCAACACATGGGTTGCCGTCAGCTTGGTCTTCCCAAGGCTGACCAAGTGCAGCAGCGCTTGGCAGTGGCGGGCCTTCACGCTGCTGCTGAGGCGGGGGGTTTGGCCAGGTGTGCCAGAGGATGGCAGAGGATCGGAGGAACCTGCTGCAGTTCCCCTGACCCTGCGGGGTGGCACCACCCACTGTGTTGCTGCTGCTGCTGTGCCCGCTGCTGCTCTCCCATCCTCACCCCCTTCCACCAAACTGACCCAGTGGACAGTGAAGGACAGGTAGCGGCCTGTCCCGAAGCGGCTGCTCCAGGAGTCCATGGTGACTTGGACCCTTTCACCAACCGCGTGCTCCAGCCCTCGCTCCACATTGGCCATCACAAAGCGGTGCAGTGCAGGAATGGCCTTGCGGGAGAAAAAGTGTCTGCTGGGGAGCTGCCAGTCTGGGGCTGCGCAAGCAAGCAGCGCACGAATGTCGCTCCCCTCCTGCACGAGCGTGTACGGCAGGAGTTGGGAGCACATGGCCCGTGCCAGCAAGCCGTTCAGCTGCCGCACGCGACGGCTGCTGGGAGGCAGAGCCCTAACCACCCCCTGGAAGGACTCGCTCAAAAGGCTCTGGCGTGGCCTTTTGCTGGCACGGGAATCAGCAGACACAGCGGAGGAGGCCACTGAGGACTGGCTGCCAGAACAGGCCTCAGTGTCGGCGGCAGGAGTTGCAGAGGGGGGAGGAGCAGTGCGTTTCCGCACTCCTGCTGGTGCTGCTGGAGGAGCAGGAGGGCGGGTGGCTGCTGTTGCTGCTGCTGCTGAAGGCTGTGCAGTGATGGGTGTGGTGCCACTGCCAGCACCAGATGCCTTCAGCCTCTGGAACTCCTGATGCTGGTGGAAATGTTTCGCAGCAAGGTGGTTGATGAGCGAGCTGGTGCAGAACTTTAAGGGGTCTGCACCTCTGCTCAACTTCCGCTGACAGTGGTTGCAAGTGGCGTACTTGCTGTACACAGTGGGCATGGTGAAATATCGCCAGATTGGTGACAGAAACATCCCCCTACGGCATGGAAGCGCTGCTGCCTGTCTCCCTGTGGTGGTTGGGGGGGGGGGCTTGGGGGGCTTGGGTGCGGCTGGTGGTGGTACTGGCAGATGCTGCTGCTGCTGCTGCTGAGCCTGAGACACCAGCAGGCTGTGGGACCTGCCTACTGCTGCTGCCAATGCTTGCAATGATGCGCCTCCTTGCAAGGCCCACAAGAGCATCCTCTTCCTCCTCCTCAGAGCTGCTGAGGACGACATCCCCTGGAGGTGGTGGCACCCAGTCTCTGTCTGTCACCGGGTCATCATCATCCTCCCCCTCCTGAAACATGTCCTGCTGGGATGAAGACCCCCCAAACTCCTCTCCTGATGCATGGATGGGCTGCTTGACTGTCGCCACAGTCTTGCTGTCCAATCCCTCATCCCCCAAAGTGCCCATCAGCATCTCCTCCTCAAAATCGCCAACAACAGCAGACAATTGACTCATGATGCCTGGGGTCAAAAGACTGCTGAATGACAGGTCGCCAACTGACGGTGAACTGGCCTCCTCCCCAGGCCCTGCTGGGCGGCTGCTGCGAACAGGGGTGGTGGTGAGGGTGGAGGCCTCGGATGCAGAGCTGATGGCGGGCTGCTCATCCTCCGTCATCAGTTGCACCACAGTGTCTGCATGCTTTTCCTCAATGGGACGTTTCCGACCCGGCTGGAGGAAAATCGGAGCATGTGCTACACGCTGCTGCTGCTGTGTCTCTGCAGCGTGAGTTGCAGATGCTCCTGCTGGGCGGCGCCCAAGGCGTCCACGGCCAGTGGCTATGGGAGGAATGTTAGCCACTGACGCTGCTGCTGCTGCTGCGGAACTGTGCATGGTGGCGCGCCCGCGCCCGCGGCTTGCCACAATGCTGCTCCCTCTCCTCCTGATTCCCTTGCTGCCCTTCCCCTTGCCCAAACCGCGCTGGCTGCCACTTCCAGACATCTTCGATGTTTTGGGCGTATAGACAAAAGTTTTTTAAAAGGGCGGGTGAAAAGTGGGGTACTTTAATGGAGTGGGTTGGTGGGTGAGGTGACTGAGTGAGTGTCCCTAGTACAGTAAGTAAGTAGTAACAGTCAGGAAGTACAACTAGCAGTTACAATAATCAGTAGTAATCACAAGTAAATTTAGTGTGTGTACACTACAGACAGTGAGTGCACGCACGCGCAAACACGCGCAGGAGCTAGCCTATGAACAGTGACTGAGTGAGTGTCCCTAGTACAGTAAGTAAGTAAGTAGTAACAGTCAGTAAGTACAACTAACTAATTACAATAAGCAATCAGTTATCAGAAGGAAATAGAGTGTGTGTAGTGTGTGTACACAGACAGTGAGTGCACACACGCAGGAGCTAGTAGCCTATGAACAGTGACTGAGTGTCCTAGACTCCTAGTACATTAAGAGTAAGTAGTAACAGTAAGTACAACTAACTAATTACAATAAGCAATCAGTTATCAGAAGGAAATAGAGTGTGTGTAGTGTGTGTACACAGACAGTGAGTGCACACACGCAGGAGCTAGTAGCCTATGAACAGTGACTGAGTGTCCTAGACTCCTAGTACAGTAAGAGTAAGTAGTAACAGTAAGTACAACTAACTAATTACAATAATCAATCAGTTATCAGAAGGAAATAGAGTGTGTGTAGTGTGTGTACACAGTGAGTGCACACACGCAGGAGCTAGTAGCCTATGAACAGTGACTGAGTGTCCTAGACTCCTAGTACAGTAAGAGTAAGTAGTAACAGTAAGTACAACTAACTAATTACAATAAGCAATCAGTTATCAGAAGGAAATAGAGTGTGTGTAGTGTGTGTACACAGACAGTGAGTGCACACACGCAGGAGCTAGTAGCCTATGAACAGTGACTGAGTGTCCTAGACTCCTAGTACAGTAAGAGTAAGTAGTAACAGTAAGTACAACTAACTAATTACAATAAGCAATCAGTTATCAGAAGGAAATAGAGTGTGTGTAGTGTGTATACACAGACAGTGAGTGCACACACGCAGGAGCTAGTAGCCTATGAACAGTGACTGAGTGTCCTAGACTCCTAGTACAGTAAGAGTAAGTAGTAACAGTAAGTACAACTAACTAATTACAATAAGCAATCAGTTATCAGAAGGAAATAGAGTGTGTGTAGTGTGTGTACACAGACAGTGAGTGCACACACGCAGGAGCTAGTAGCCTATGAACAGTGACTGAGTGTCCTAGACTCCTAGTACAGTAAGAGTAAGTAGTAACAGTAAGTACAACTAACTAATTACAATAAGCAATCAGTTATCAGAAGGAAATAGAGTGTGTGCAGTGTGTGTACACAGACAGTGAGTGCACACACGCAGGAGCTAGTAGCCTATGAACAGTGACTGAGTGTCCTAGACTCCTAGTACAGTAAGAGTAAGTAGTAACAGTAAGTACAACTAACTAATTACAATAATCAATCAGTTATCAGAAGGAAATAGAGTGTGTGTAGTGTGTGTACACAGACAGTGAGTGCACACACGCAGGAGCTAGTAGCCTATGAACAGTGACTGAGTGTCCTAGACTCCTAGTACAGTAAGAGTAAGTAGTAACAGTAAGTACAACTAACTAATTACAATAATCAATCAGTTATCAGAAGGAAATAGAGTGTGTGTAGTGTGTGTACACAAACAGTGAGTGCACGCACGCAGGAGCTAGTAGCCTATGAACAGTGACTGAGTGTCCTAGACTCCTAGTACAGTAAGAGTAAGTAGTAACAGTAAGTACAACTAACTAATTACAATAAGCAATCAGTTATCAGAAGGAAATAGAGTGTGTGTAGTGTGTGTACACAGACAGTGAGTGCACACACGCAGGAGCTAGTAGCCTATGAACAGTGACTGAGTGTCCTAGACTCCTAGTACAGTAAGAGTAAGTAGTAACAGTAAGTACAACTAACTAATTACAATAAGCAATCAGTTATCAGAAGGAAATAGAGTGTGTGTAGTGTGTGTACACAGACAGTGAGTGCACACACGCAGGAGCTAGTAGCCTATGAACAGTGACTGAGTGTCCTAGACTCCTAGTACAGTAAGAGTAAGTAGTAACAGTAAGTACAACTAACTAATTACAATAAGCAATCAGTTATCAGAAGGAAATAGAGTGTGTGTAGTGTGTGTACACAGACAGTGAGTGCACACACGCAGGAGCTAGTAGCCTATGAACAGTGACTGAGTGTCCTAGACTCCTAGTACAGTAAGAGTAAGTAGTAACAGTAAGTACAACTAACTAATTACAATAAGCAATCAGTTATCAGAAGGAAATAGAGTGTGTGTAGTGTGTGTACACAGACAGTGAGTGCACACACGCAGGAGCTAGTAGCCTATGAACAGTGACTGAGTGTCCTAGACTCCTAGTACAGTAAGAGTAAGTAGTAACAGTAAGTACAACTAACTAATTACAATAAGCAATCAGTTATCAGAAGGAAATAGAGTGTGTGTAGTGTGTGTACACAGACAGTGAGTGCACACACGCAGGAGCTAGTAGCCTATGAACAGTGACTGAGTGTCCTAGACTCCTAGTACAGTAAGTAGTAACAGTAAGTACAACTAACTAATTACAATAATCAATCAGTTATCAGAAGGAAATAGAGTGTGTGTAGTGTGTACACAGACAGTGAGTGCACACACGCAGGAGCTAGTAGCCTATGAACAGTGACTGAGTGTCCTAGACTCCTAGTACAGTAAGAGTAAGTAGTAACAGTAAGTACAACTAACTAATTACAATAAGCAATCAGTTATCAGAAGGAAATAGAGTGTGTGTAGTGTGTGTACACAGACAGTGAGTGCACACACGCAGGAGCTAGTAGCCTATGAACAGTGACTGAGTGTCCTAGACTCCTAGTACAGTAAGAGTAAGTAGTAACAGTAAGTACAACTAACTAATTACAATAAGCAATCAGTTATCAGAAGGAAATAGAGTGTGTGCAGTGTGTGTACACAGACAGTGAGTGCACACACGCAGGAGCTAGTAGCCTATGAACAGTGACTGAGTGTCCTAGACGCCTAGTACAGTAAGAGTAAATAGTAACAGTAAGTACAACTAACTAATTACAATAATCAATCAGTTATCAGAAGGAAATAGAGTGTGTGTAGTGTGTGTACACAGACAGTGAGTGCACACACGCAGGAGCTAGTAGCCTATGAACAGTGACTGAGTGTCCTAGACTCCTAGTACAGTAAGAGTAAGTAGTAACAGTAAGTACAACTAACTAATTACAATAATCAATCAGTTATCAGAAGGAAATAGAGTGTGTGTAGTGTGTGTACACAAACAGTGAGTGCACACACGCAGGAGCTAGTAGCCTATGAACAGTGACTGAGTGTCCTAGACTCCTAGTACAGTAAGAGTAAGTAGTAACAGTAAGTACAACTAACTAATTACAATAAGCAATCAATTATCAGAAGGAAATAGAGTGTGTGTAGTGTGTGTACACAGACAGTGAGTGCACACACGCAGGAGCTAGTAGCCTATGAACAGTGACTGAGTGTCCTAGACTCCTAGTACAGTAAGAGTAAGTAGTAACAGTAAGTACAACTAACTAATTACAATAAGCAATCAGTTATCAGAAGGAAATAGAGTGTGTGTAGTGTGTGTACACAGACAGTGAGTGCACACACGCAGGAGCTAGTAGCCTATGAACAGTGACTGAGTGTCCTAGACTCCTAGTACAGTAAGAGTAAGTAGTAACAGTAAGTACAACTAACTAATTACAATAAGCAATCAGTTATCAGAAGGAAATAGAGTGTGTGTAGTGTGTGTACACAGACAGTGAGTGCACACACGCAGGAGCTAGTAGACTATGAACAGTGACTGAGTGTCCTAGACTCCTAGTACAGTAAGAGTAAGTAGTAACAGTAAGTACAACTAACTAATTACAATAAGCAATCAGTTATCAGAAGGAAATAGAGTGTGTGTAGTGTGTGTACACAGACAGTGAGTGCACACACGCAGGAGCTAGTAGCCTATGAACAGTGACTGAGTGTCCTAGACTCCTAGTACAGTAAGAGTAAGTAGTAACAGTAAGTACAACTAACTAATTACAATAATCAATCAGTTATCAGAAGGAAATAGAGTGTGTGTAGTGTGTGTACACAAACAGTGAGTGCACACACGCAGGAGCTAGTAGCCTATGAACAGTGACTGAGTGTCCTAGACTCCTAGTACAGTAAGAGTAAGTAGTAACAGTAAGTACAACTAACTAATTACAATAAGCAATCAGTTATCAGAAGGAAATAGAGTGTGTGTAGTGTGTGTACACAGACAGTGAGTGCACACACGCAGGAGCTAGTAGCCTATGAACAGTGACTGAGTGTCCTAGACTCCTAGTACAGTAAGAGTAAGTAGTAACAGTAAGTACAACTAACTAATTACAATAAGCAATCAGTTATCAGAAGGAAATAGAGTGTGTGTAGTGTGTGTACACAGACAGTGAGTGCACACACGCAGGAGCTAGTAGCCTATGAACAGTGACTGAGTGTCCTAGACTCCTAGTACAGTAAGAGTAAGTAGTAACAGTAAGTACAACTAACTAATTACAATAAGCAATCAGTTATCAGAAGGAAATAGAGTGTGTGTAGTGTGTGTACACAGACAGTGAGTGCACACACGCAGGAGCTAGTAGCCTATGAACAGTGACTGAGTGTCCTAGACTCCTAGTACAGTAAGAGTAAGTAGTAACAGTAAGTACAACTAACTAATTACAATAAGCAATCAGTTATCAGAAGGAAATAGAGTGTGTGCAGTGTGTGTACACAGACAGTGAGTGCACACACGCAGGAGCTAGTAGCCTATGAACAGTGACTGAGTGTCCTAGACGCCTAGTACAGTAAGAGTAAGTAGTAACAGTAAGTACAACTAACTAATTACAATAATCAATCAGTTATCAGAAGGAAATAGAGTGTGTGTAGTGTGTGTACACAGACAGTGAGTGCACACACGCAGGAGCTAGTAGCCTATGAACAGTGACTGAGTGTCCTAGACTCCTAGTACAGTAAGAGTAAGTAGTAACAGTAAGTACAACTAACTAATTACAATAATCAATCAGTTATCAGAAGGAAATAGAGTGTGTGTAGTGTGTGTACACAAACAGTGAGTGCACACACGCAGGAGCTAGTAGCCTATGAACAGTGACTGAGTGTCCTAGACTCCTAGTACAGTAAGAGTAAGTAGTAACAGTAAGTACAACTAACTAATTACAATAAGCAATCAGTTATCAGAAGGAAATAGAGTGTGTGTAGTGTGTGTACACAGACAGTGAGTGCACACACGCAGGAGCTAGTAGCCTATGAACAGTGACTGAGTGTCCTAGACTCCTAGTACAGTAAGAGTAAGTAGTAACAGTAAGTACAACTAACTAATTACAATAAGCAATCAGTTATCAGAAGGAAATAGAGTGTGTGCAGTGTGTGTACACAGACAGTGAGTGCACACACGCAGGAGCTAGTAGCCTATGAACAGTGACTGAGTGTCCTAGACGCCTAGTACAGTAAGAGTAAGTAGTAACAGTAAGTACAACTAACTAATTACAATAATCAATCAGTTATCAGAAGGAAATAGAGTGTGTGTAGTGTGTGTACACAGACAGTGAGTGCACACACGCAGGAGCTAGTAGCCTATGAACAGTGACTGAGTGTCCTAGACTCCTAGTACAGTAAGAGTAAGTAGTAACAGTAAGTACAACTAACTAATTACAATAATCAATCAGTTATCAGAAGGAAATAGAGTGTGTGTAGTGTGTGTACACAAACAGTGAGTGCACACACGCAGGAGCTAGTAGCCTATGAACAGTGACTGAGTGTCCTAGACTCCTAGTACAGTAAGAGTAAGTAGTAACAGTAAGTACAACTAACTAATTACAATAAGCAATCAGTTATCAGAAGGAAATAGAGTGTGTGTAGTGTGTGTACACAGACAGTGAGTGCACACACGCAGGAGCTAGTAGCCTATGAACAGTGACTGAGTGTCCTAGACTCCTAGTACAGTAAGAGTAAGTAGTAACAGTAAGTACAACTAACTAATTACAATAAGCAATCAGTTATCAGAAGGAAATAGAGTGTGTGTAGTGTGTGTACACAGACAGTGAGTGCACACACGCAGGAGCTAGTAGCCTATGAACAGTGACTGAGTGTCCTAGACTCCTAGTACAGTAAGAGTAAGTAGTAACAGTAAGTACAACTAACTAATTACAATAAGCAATCAGTTATCAGAAGGAAATAGAGTGTGTGTAGTGTGTGTACACAGACAGTGAGTGCACACACGCAGGAGCTAGTAGACTATGAACAGTGACTGAGTGTCCTAGACTCCTAGTACAGTAAGAGTAAGTAGTAACAGTAAGTACAACTAACTAATTACAATAAGCAATCAGTTATCAGAAGGAAATAGAGTGTGTGTAGTGTGTGTACACAGACAGTGAGTGCACACACGCAGGAGCTAGTAGCCTATGAACAGTGACTGAGTGTCCTAGACTCCTAGTACAGTAAGAGTAAGTAGTAACAGTAAGTACAACTAACTAATTACAATAAGCAATCAGTTATCAGAAGGAAATAGAGTGTGTGCAGTGTGTGTACACAGACAGTGAGTGCACACACGCAGGAGCTAGTAGCCTATGAACAGTGACTGAGTGTCCTAGACTCCTAGTACAGTAAGTAGTAACAGTAAGTACAACTAACTAATTACAATAATCAATCAGTTATCAGAAGGAAATAGAGTGTGTGTAGTGTGTACACAGACAGTGAGTGGACACACGCAGGAGCTAGTAGCCTATGAACAGTGACTGAGTGTCCTAGACTCCTAGTACAGTAAGTAGTAACAGTGAGTACAACTAACTAATTACAATATTCAATTACAATAATCAATCAGTTATCAGAAGGAAATAGAGTGTGTGTACACAGACAGTGAGTGCACACACGCAGGAGCAGCTAGTAGCCTATGAACAGTGACAGTGAGTGTCCTAGTACAGTTACAGTATATAACTACAATACTAATACAATCAGTAGTAAAGGACAGCAGAAATACTGGTATAGAATAGAGAGAAATAAACAGAGGACAGGAGGACAGCTGCCCACACAGGCAAGGCCCTGAGGCCTAAAGCTGTAAGCCTGCAGCAGCTGGCCTGTCTCTATGTAACACAAAAGCTACTAACTAAAATACAATGTCTAACTAACTAACAACAATATAGGTGTGTATAGGAGGTGTATGTGAGCAAAAACGCTAGGTAAATGACCACAATAAAGCTCTTGCTAAGCCAAAGCACAAAGGAGCAACTCTCTCTCTATGCAAGTCTCAGGCAAGGATGGAGAAACGTAACATGGCGGCCGCTATTTATAGGGTAGGGGCTGGCCAGGGTCCCCCTCTGTGATTGGCTGCCGTCAGAGGGCCTGGGAGCCCTCTGATTGGCTCTAAGGACATCAATCTGGGCTATGACGCTATTCGAGCTCGGTACCGAGCTCGAATAGCGCCGTTTGCTCGAATAGCTCGAATAGTGAATGGGCTATTCGAGTGTACGCGAATAGCCCATTCGAATAGCTACAGCTATTTGGAGCTCGAATACCGAGCTCGAATAGCTTGTTAAGAGCTCGAATATTCGAGCTACTCGAATATTCGAGCTCTGCTGAGCACCACTAATAGTATACTTTATATGCTTGAGTATGACAATTTCCGTCCGATAAAGTAAACTTCTAATATAGTAAACTACTTTGTCCAGTCCCTTGGAGTTTACTATAAGGAAATTCTAAAGTATAATAAACTTTATTCTCATGCTGCACTTTATTGTCTGCACCTGTGGAGCTCTATTAACCATTTCAGCCGCCCAGACGTGAAGCTCACGTCCGGGCGGCTGCTGTGCTGCGCTCCTGCTGTTCTGCACGCTCCTGCGCGATCGCGGGTGCGCCCCCGTGTCCCCGTGGTGTCCGCCGCTAGCCCTGGGATCAGTGAAAGGGAACATGGTTCCCGATCACCGATCCCTGTCTCCCGCAGAAAAACCGAAGCGCTCACGCGTGAGGCTTCAGTTCTTCTGCCCGGAACAATTTCCGCATCCCCCTTGTACTTCCGCTTAGCGTGAAGTACAAGGAGGGAAAACAAAAATGAAGGTGGCCATCTTGTGGCCAAATAGTAAAACTAAACTACACATTTTTTACATTACACGCTATACATTTTAAAACATAAAAAATGACCTGTGTATGTTCCACACCAAAATATTACCCAAATAAATGTTTTAATGAAAAAAAAGTAAAAAATACAAAAAAAACAAACAAACAACATAAATAGTTACCTAAGGGTCTGAACTTTTTAAATATGCATTTGAAGGGGGTATACTACAAACATTTTTTTAAATTATAAGCTTGTAAATAGTGATGAACGCAACAAGGAAACAATGCACCTTTATTTCCAAATAAAATATTGGCGCCATACATTGTGATAGGGACAAAATTTAAATGGTATAATAACCGAGACATACAGGCAAATAAAATACATAGGTTTTAATTATGGTAGCATGGATTATTTTAAAGCTATAATGGCCGAAAACTGAAAAATAATGAATTTTTTCCATTTTTTCTTATTAATCCTGTTAAAATGCATTTATAAATAAATAACTCTTAGCAGAATGTACCACCCAAAGAAAGCCTAATTAGTGGCGGAAAAAACAAGATGTAGATCAATAAATTGTGATAAGTAGTGATAAAGTTATTAGCAAATGAATGGGAGGTGAAAATTGCTCTGATGCATAAGGTGAAAAATCCACGAGGGCTGAAATGGTTAATGGGAAAAGCACTTAGACTCAGTGCTGGTCGTAATGGAAAAATCTACGCTTATGGATCATTACGCGTAATTTTACGCTATTACGCATTACGCAATTACGGTTACGGCGTAGGAAATTATCTACGGTACATCACTGTAATTACGTGTAAACTTACGCAGTTACGCGTAAGGATACAGTAATGTAGGCGCTTACACTACGATGTTACGCGTAGTGCTGTAATACCCATTAATGCGTATTTTTTTACACATACGGACGATATGTACGCAATAGCCGTCAATGTGACAGTTATTGCGTACATATCATTCGTATGCGTCAAAACGTACGCTTATACTGAAGGGCGGGAGAAGATACTATTGGTTGCTTAGGATGTTGACTGATTGGCTACTCTTAGAAAAGGGGAGTTTTTACGTTAGTAATTACGCGTAAAATTACGCGTAAGTGTTCGTAAAATTACGCATACCTAGCAATTACGGTAGACAGTGTAATTACGATACCACTCTACTGCTTACGCATAAATAATTACGCATAAGACCGTAATTTACGCGTAGCGCTTATGCGTAAATTTACATTGAATTACGATGCGTAATTACGCTCATGCGTAATTTCGGCCCAGCACTGCTTAGACTTCCATACAATTTCACAAGTTAGCAAGACTACGTGTCTGTAACCAGCTGCACGTGTTTGCAAATATTGCAAATATTGGTGATCACTTGGGCAGTTTTACTGGGAGTTGCTTAGTACCTCCCATTGAAACTAAAGCACAATGCAGGCAGACACTAAGTATACCAAAACAGCCACAGCAGGATTCATACTGTATTTCATCCTGGTAACAAAGAAAATCCTGTCCAGATCAGTTTCTTGTAAGGTAAGGAAATAAATGAAGTAGGATGAAAAACCTGAGTCATCTCACCAAGTCATATAAAGTACTTATCATCACTAATTAAAATTAAAGAAACAGAAACACCCATTTTACATGTCTGCAGGTACATGGGGATCTTAATGGATTCTGCAATGGCCATTTTTACATGGCTGGTGTCTACCTATACATTGAACTCAAGAGGAGGTATCAGGCAGCCTTCACGTAAGGCTCTCACATTTATTCACTGCTGTATATTACCGGTATGTATACTGATAATTTTGATGGTTAGCGTTTTAACGTAGGCACAGATACATCCTTAGCAGCGGCATAGCAATAGGGGGTGCAAAGGTTGCGACCACATCCGGGCCCTTGGGCCAGAGGGGCCCAGTAGGCCCCTCCCTGAACTTCAGCATTAGCTCTCTATTGGCCCTGTGCCCATAATAATCACTTCTATAGATACTTTGAATAGTGGTAATTATTAACAAACTGTTTCCCATCCCCTTCTTGCACCCCTGACACTGTAGTTGCCATTGGCAGGTATTGGCTAGAGCCTCTATAGGGAGCATGCATCATTGTGTGTGTCATCACTGTTCCTTCCTCTGCCCCCCCCCCCCCCCCCCCGCTTCCCAGCAGAGTAGCACAGGACAGCAGGAATAACTACTCATTAGAAGCTAGGAGCTCTAGCCTCTGATTCCTTCTCAGAAACTAAGGGGAGAAGCCCAGAAGAGATGTCTGCAGAATCTGGAGACCAAGCAACTGGTGGAAGAGTATAGGTACTGCCATCTGCTGCCTGACTCTGCCTTGGGAACATCCGGGGCACCCCAGAATAGATCTGGGGCATGTGCCTCTGATCTTTGGGGCTAGCAACACTTCTGCCTGTTACCTTGCTCCAGCTCTGTCATCAGCAGCAAAGAGCCTGGTGCCCATTTAATGAACTGTCCCGCTATCCCTCGCTGGATGATCTTGCGAAGACTGTGGAGATCCAAAGACTCCATGTGAACCCACTTCACCTACTGCGCGTCTGTTGTAATAGTTAAGGGGCCCATAAACTGGTCGATTTCAGCCATCGATCAATTCTATAGAATCGATCAGTGGTGGCGCCAGGGGGGTGCTTTGGGATGCTGAAGCACCCCCTAAAATTCCCCAAGCACCCTATTAGCACCCCCCAGCGTGAACTGACTTTTGCCCCGCAGCTCCGGCAGTGGCAGAGCGGGACTAAAGTAAAATGGCGTCCGAAGCCCTGCTCTGGAGACTTTGAGTCTGCAGTGCAGGGCTTCGGGCGCCATTTTCCCGTAGCCCTGCTCTCAGCACGGGAGTTTCAGTTGCTGGCTGCAGAGGCAGGATCGTGGGAGCTGCGCATCACACGGAGGCCTGGTCTGCTGCAGGTGAGTAAATGTTTTTTTTTTTAATTTATATTAGCAGGTGTATCGTGTATGTTCTGGCCAGGTCTACTACATGATTGCACATATTTTCTGGTCAAATCTTCCACCTGATTGCATGTATTTTCTGGTCAAATCTGCCAACATGATTGCATGTATTTTCTGGCCAGGTCTGCTACATGATTGCATGTATTTTCTGGTCAAATCTGCTGACATGATTGCATGTATTTTCTGGCCAGGTCTGCTACATGATTGCATGTATTTTCTGGTCAAATCTTCCACATGATTGCATGTATTTTCTGGTCAAATCTGCCAACATGATTGTATGTATTTTCTGGTCAAATCTGCGACAGGATTGCATGTATTTTATGGGCAAATCTGCTACATGATTGCATGTATTTTCTGGGCAAATCTCCCGACATGATTGCATGTATCTGCCGACATGATTGCATGTAGTTTCTGGGCAAATCTGCCGACATGATTGCATGTATTTTCTAGTCAAATCTGCCGACATGATTGATCGTTTTTTCTGGTCAAATCTGCCACATGATTAAACGTGTTTTTTGGTCAAATCTGCCGACATGATTGAACATGTTTTCTGGTCAAATCTGCCAACATGATTGAACGTATTTTCTGGGCAAATTTGCTCACATTACGTGTATTTTCTTGAGAAAACCTGCACAATTATGTGAATTTTCTAGTGAAAGGGTCACCAAAACTTGGACCCATTGTCTTTGCGTTGCACTTTTAAAGGGAACCCGAGGTGAGAATAATATTGAGGCTGCCATATTTATCTTCTTTTAAGCAATACCAGTTGCCCGGCTGCCGTGCTGGTCCTCTGCCTCTATTTCTTTCAACCATAGACCCTGAACAAGTATGCAGCAGGTCAGGGGTTTCTGACAATATTGTCAGAAGTGACAAGATTAGCTGCATGCTTGTTTCTGGTGTAATTCAGTTCACTACTGCAGCCAAATAGATCAGCAGGGCTGCCAGGCAACTAGTATTGTTTAAAAGGAAATAAATATGGCAGCCGCCATATCACTCTCACCCCGGGTTCACTTTAAATTACAGTAAGCTCCACCCTCATCTAGTCATGGCCACGGCCATTTTTGCCATGGCGCACTATGCGCGTCGCAGGTTATAGCCACACCCATGTTTTTGCCGCGGCGGCTCATCAGCTACCCCAGAAATTGGTCCAGCACCTGCATAGCACCAGCCCCCTCCCCCCCCCCAAAAAAATCCTGGAGCCGCCACAGGAATCGATCGATCAATCAGGAATCGATTCTATCAAATTCCCAATTCGATCGATTTGTGGCCGATTTCAATCGATTTCGATCAATTTAATCTATCTGACAGTATAGGCAGATCGATGGCCTATAGAGTTGCACTGGATCTAATGGTCCAATAATGTATTTAGTTTGATTTCCAAATCTGTTCCTAGTATGTGGCACACATCAGATAGATTCCTGTCAGATTGGACTTGACAGGCATCTGCCAGAAATCTATCTGATGGTCGAATCTGCTGCAAATCTATAAGTGTATAGCCACCTTAACTCACAGCTAGCATGTAGGCCACATAAAGAGCTTTGTAAGCAAATAGCTGATCCTTCAAATCTTGATCTTTTATTAAGAAATGCAACAAGGATATTTCCAGTTCAAAGTATAGGTAATGCCTCTCTCACTTCGGCCTCAAGCCCAGCCTGCTGTTTTGTTATGCTGGGCATACACGGCTCGTCCACGCGTGCGCCTGGATCGATTCGCTCTTGTCCCCGCCGGTGCTCCTTATCTTCCGTTCGATTCGCCGCTATTGTCCGCCCGCGGGTATCAAGCGCGGAATTGATCCCCGCGGTGATTGGACATGTCGGATATTACCAATCGAGCCATCAGCGGATCGATTGATAAGACTGCATTGAGCCGTGTATGCCCAGCATTAGACACGGCATCATCACCCTTCAATCCTAGGATTCCTCTGTTGTTCTCAAGGACTCTCATTTTAAGTTCTTTGGTATTGCCTGACATACAGTACTTCACCCTCCAGCCCAGAACATCTGCAGAGGAATGAACAAAGATCAGCATGATCATCCTCATGCCTCAAGGTGAAAGCAAAACATGGGCCTTTCAAATTTTGTAACAAGGCTGAAGATTTCTTCCAGACTAATGAAGACTGAATATTGCCATTGGACTACTGATGACTGAATATTGAAATGTTAGTTTGGCCACAATTTTTGTGAAAGTTTCACATTTTTGCATTTACGAGAATGTATCGACATGAGAAAACACATTTTCATGAAACGCATTGAGAAAACAAAGGGACTCAGTGGGCAGGGGAAAAAAGAGGGATTAAATCTCTTTCACTTTTTGGATAAAATTGTCCAAAAAACAACATTTACACTGTTCTCTCCTCAGTGACCATGCAGAACTATCCATTTAATTTCAGGCAGTCCATGAAAAAGGTCAAAAATTAAGCTAAGCCTGACCATATAGTGCTGCCCATAATTATTCATACCCCTGGCAAATTTTTTAAAGTTACTATTATTCAACCAGCAAGTCATTTTTTGATGGGAAATGACATAGGTGTCTCCCAAAATATAATAAGATGATGTACAAGAGGCATTATTGTGGGGGGAAAAACATTTCTCAGCTTTTATTTACATTTGAGCAAAAAGTGTCCAGTCCAAAATGACCAACTGGAATGTGGCACCCCAAGTTGTAGCAGTCAAAGATAAACTAGCCTTGCTTTGCTGAAACATTGCACTTCTTCAAGACCTGGGCAAGTACATGAACATTATAATGAAAAAGGAGGGTTAAAACTTTAGCCAGTTGTTGGTTTTTATATCTATCAAAAACTTAAAGTTAATGTTAACCTAACCTAAAAAAAACAAAAACAAACAAACAAACAGATGCTTACCTAAGGAGAGGGAAGGCTTTGGGTCCTATAGAGCATTCCCTCTCATCTCACAAACCCCTTGTTCCAGCACTGTCACCTCTGGTAGCAGTATTCGACCAAACTCTCTTGTGAGTTCCCAAATGCGTTGTACAGAGCCACCTGAGTACTCCTGAAAACTTTGGAAGCCTACCACGGCGGGGGATTCAAACAGGGTGACATCACTGCCACAAGGGGACTGCGAGAGGAGAGGGAAGGCTCTATAGGACTCAGAGCCTTCCCTCTCCTTAGATAAGTATCTGTTTGATTTTTTTTTTAAGTTCCCATTGACTATAAGACTTTGCTGCAGTGGCGGACTGACCGTCGGGTGTCAGGAGCGATCTGCATCAGGTATTGTGCATTCCAGGGATGTCGCCAAGAACCCTATTCATTGAAGTCGGCCCTCCACCACACAGTCAGAAAAAAAATGCCTAACTGTGTTTTGGGAGGAAACTCAAAGGGGTGGGGGGTCTGCTAATAATTAGCGCAAAACAAACAGACCGCATCAGCATTTATTGCCAAACTTCACGGCCAGATCATATAAGTCCAATGAAAAAATGCATCAAACCTGCGTCAGATGAATAGCATCAAACATGCTCCGTGTGTATAGCTTGTGGAGGGAGGTGCGGTGACCAGGGGATAAGTTACATAGTTACATAGTTATTTGGGTTGAAAAAAGACATACGTCCATCAAATTCAACCAAGTGAACGGGCCTTCATGCCAGCAGTGTGTACATGTGGATTTTCCCTTTATTGCTGTCCATGGGCTTGATTCACAAAGCTGTGATAACTCATATTATGGTTGCGGAAGCATTTTTCGCGTGATATAACGCGCATAACGGTTTGCACGCGCAATCACGAATTTTCGAGTGAAAATGTGCATTTGTGCGTGAAATATTCGCGATTGCATATGAAAACCATTACGCGCGTTATAGTGTACGCAAAATGGTAGCGCGACTGTAATATGAGTTATCAAGGCTTTGTGAATCAAGCCCCATGTGTGATGTAATCCCTCTACAGTGCCCAGCTAATCCCTCCGTTTGCACAGATGAAAATAATTAGGGTGTCAAATACCCTAGGCACATCACTGCTCTGCTGCCCATCAAAAATAAATAAATAAATAAAGCCAACATTATTTGAGATTTTCACGATTAAGACAAAAATGAATCCTGTGGTTCTTGAACTATATCTTCTGGAAACATCAGTTGCAGTGCTAAGCTTCACACAATGGAGTGGTAGCATAAGTTCTAGATTCTTTTGAGCAGCCTTCCACTATCAGTTGATATTCTCAATTAATTTGCTTTTTTTTTTAACAAAAATGTTGGAATGCCTCTGTGTAGCCAATTTTAACTGATGAGTCTGTTTATAAGTTCAGCAGAGAAATGTTTAATTATCTTTTGCTTTTAGATCCAGGTTCTAAAGCTACATACACATGGGGGACCTTTGTGGCTAGTTGCTAGTGCATAGGGGATGCGCGCGCGACAGCCCGGCGACAGTTCCGCTTGTGCGATAGCTATCTACATGTCTCTGCCCAAAGGCAGAGACACGGCGGAAGCTGTCGCCGAAGGTTCCGCCCCCGCCGGAAGCTCCATACATTGTGTATGGAGTTGCTGTCGCTAGTGCGCATACACACGACGGACTAGCGACAGTTGCAGCGAAGTTGCGGCGACAGCTGTTGCTGGCAATTGAACAAGTCAATCGAGTAGCGACGGTTCGGGGCGCGCGCGTCATACACACGGGCGACCTGTCGCCGCAACACGCGCGTGCCACATGGTTGCGGCGACAGCCGTAGCCCGTGTATATGAGCCATTAGGATTGACTGTTGATGTTTTTACCAATTCTCCTGCTGGTTGGGGAGGCTTGAATGCTTACTGCTGGTATGGTGGGATTTGTTGTTCATCCAGTATCCTTCCTGTTGAGTATTGTAACTTCACTGGACCTTTTAGTTCATCTACTCTGCTGCGGAGCATGTGAATTGTTCAGACTGGGAATGCTGGCATTTGTTTTTTGTTTAATAGCTTGCTGCAAGGCAACAGAGAATGGTAAACCTACTTTGACTTTTTAGATGTGTTTAAACAATTTTGTTGTTGGGACTTGATCATCTGTTGAAACTGACTAGTGTGTTCGGTGAGGGCACTTCCATGGGGGCAAACTAGGCAATTGCCTATGATGGGCCCCTGGCACCCTCAAGATAATAGTCCTGAACCCTGTATTGCTGCACAGTACTCGCACCAGAGAAAACTCACCTGTCAGCACTCTCCCTCCTCTGGTTAGTCTCTTTCTGTCTCCGTCCCTGCGGCATCTCTGTCCCCATCACTCCATGACATGAGTATGTACATGCTTGCAAGGAATGAAGAAGAGGCGCCAGAGGCTAGAGATGGCTCGAACCTCCGATTTTGGGTTCGCGTACCTCGAACACGAACTTCCGCAAAAGTTCGTGTTTGCGTGAACCGCAATAGACTTCAACAGGCAGATGAACTTTGAAAAATACAAACACTGTTTCTGGCCACAAAAGTGATGGAAAAGATGTTTCAAGGGGTCTAACACCTGGAGGGGGTCAGTGACTACAGGAGGAAGAAACATTTTCAAAAAGACCTTATAGTTTTTGAGAAAGTCTATTTTAAAATTCTCCTTCTGACCGTGGGAAAATAAAACGCCTGCCGACTTCAGCGGTTAATAGCAAAGCCCCCTTAAAAGCTAGAAACACAAAATTTGCTGGGAATGGAGGAAAAAATTAAAGAAATTGGCTCTGAACCGATTCATTAGATTCAATTCATTAAAAAGAACCGGATCATCTATGAACCGGTTAGTATAGCTTAGAATGCGTCCTGTGAGGATGCATAGCTGCCGGCTCCCGCTATCTCTCCCCACCTGCCTTCACCTGTGTCACCCTCACCTAGCCTGGCACCCAGTGCATCCATGGGTGCACCAGGTGCCAAGCTAGGTGAGGTTGACAGGTGAGGAGGCGGGGAGGACAGCGGGAGCCGGCAGCTATGCGTCCTATGCGGACGCATTCTCTGCTATGTGGGGTGCGGCGGAGATCTTCAATCAACTTAATTGAAGATCGCAAGATGAGCGGATAATGGCGTGGGACATTTCCGAGGATATTGGCATGGGAACTTTTTTGTAAAGGTACAGGTAAGTATTTCTGGTTAATTAAAAACATTATAGGACTTTTTTCATTGTTGTGTTTTTATTTCATTTAACCCTTTGTGGAAATGTAGTGGGATGTGGGTGTCAAAAACACCCTCTAGAGAAAAGATACAGGAGACAAAAGTGGGAGCCCAATAGTGTAGTATGTCAAAAACAATTGAACGTAATAAAAGTAAGACACTACTCACAAAGGTGGGTTGCAGAGGGGTAACCGACCACAGGAAGCAGGTGGAGACAACAAACCCGACTCCACTCGGGGTGGTCCCTAGGGACCTGGATGCGGTCGCTCTCCTTGGTAAAAGAAAGGGGACAGATATCCGCCGTGGTCGAAGCCACGTGTGGTCTGTACCCACCCCTCAGACGGGTGAGGTAAGGGGGTATGATTGCACAATAAGGGTATAAGAGGCGCCCTGGTGTAATAAAAGCATCTAAAAACAGTTTAAAAACGGGAAATAAATTTGAGGTGGCTTACCTCAGTGACGAAAAAATCTTTGTATTTTACAAAGGTTTTTATTAGTAGCACAGGCTCGTGTGTGCTACTAATAAAAACCTTTGTAAAATACAAAGATTTTTTTCGTCACTGAGGTAAGCCACCTCAAATTTATTTCCCGTTTTTAAACTGTTTTTAGATGCTTTTATTACACCAGGGCGCCTCTTATACCCTTATTGTGCCTTTGTGGAAATGGGTAAGGGGCTATGGCGGCCATAGCCCCTTAACGTCCTTGCCGGTCTAATTTCCGCCGGCAAGGAGGCAGCGCAGAACCTTTTTTTTATTTTTATTTTTTTTAAAATCATGTAGCGAGCCCAGGGCTTGCTACATGATAGCTGCTGAGCGGCAGCATCCCCCCACCCACTCCGATCGCCTCCAGCGATCAGAGTATGCAGGAAATCCCGTTCAGAACGGGATTTCCTGCAGGGCTTCCCCGGTCGCCATGGCGACAGGGCGGGATGACGTCACCGACGTCATGGACGTCGGGACGTCACAGGGAATCCTAATCCACCCCTCAGCGCTGCCTGGCACTGATTGGCCAGGCTGCACAGGGGTCTGGGGCGGGGGGCTCTGCGCGGCGGGTAGCGGCGAATCGGCGGCGATCGCGTACCACACGCAGCTAGCAAAGTGCTAGCTGCGTGTAGGGAAAAAAATTATGCAAATCGGCCCAGCGGGGCCTGAGAAATCCTCCTGCGCAGGTTACCCCGAGCTGAGCTTGGGATAACCGGCAAGGAGGTTAAGAGAAAGTGTCATTAGGGCCTTGATGTAACATAGATTATAGTGTAACTATTTCAACTAATGTACCCTTCTTAAACTTTAAGATTGTATACAAATGTCATTCATGACGTCATTCATGACGTCACGCACACGCCCAGAAAGTGCCCGGCAACAGGAGCGCGATCTGGAACGCGCTCTGCCGGGCAGCGCAGGCGTACTGCTCCGGGCCAGTGCGATCCGGAAGTAGTAAGAGCTCCAGAGATACTCGGAAGTAGTAAGAGCCCCAGGGATTTGGAGATGTTCGCCACATCTCTACTCTCCATTGAAGTCTATTGAGGTTCGTGAAAGTTCGCACGAACCGAACTTTCGCGGTAGGTTCGCGAACCGGGTTCGGCCCATCTCTAGTAGGAGGGAGGGTGGTGTTAGTAGTAGGTGTAGGTAGGGCAGTGGCGGCTCCAGGAAATTTTTTTAGGGGGTGCTATGCAGGTGCTGGACCAATTTCCGGGGGAGCTGACGACCTGCTTCGCGCGCCGCGGCAAAAAATGGGTGTGGCTACAACCTGCGGCGTGCAAAGCGCGCCGCGGCGAAAAAAATGGGCGTGGTCATGACCGGATGGGGGCGGGGCTAACTGTAATTTAAAGTGAACCCAGGGTGAGAGTGATATGGTGGCTGCCATATTTATTTCCTTTTAAACAATACTAGTTGCCTGGCAGCCCTGCTGATCTATTTGGCTGTAGTAGTGAACTGAATTACACCAGAAACAAGCCATGCAGCTAATCTTGTCAGTTCTGACAATATTGTCAGAAACCCCTGACCTGCTGCATGCTTGTTCAGGGTCTATGGTTGAAAGAATAAGAGGCAGAGGACCAGCACGGCAGCCAGGCAACTGGTATTGCTTAAAGGGAGATAAATATGGCAGCCTCAATATTATTCTCACCTCGGGTTCCCTTTAAAAGTGCAACGCAAAGACAGAGGGCCCAAGTTTTGGTGACCCTTTTCCCAGAAAATTCACATAATTGTGCAGGTTTTCTCAAGAAAATACACGTAATGTGAGCAGATTTTAACAAAACACACGTCCAATGACCCCAATATGCACAATCGGTAGCAGATATGACCCCGATATGCACAATCGGTAGCAGATATGACCCCAATATGCACAATCGGTAGCAGATATGACCCCAATATGCACAATCGGTAGCAGATATGACCCCAATATGCACAATCGGTAGCAGATATGACCCCAATATGCACAATCGGTAGCAGATATGACCCCAATATGCACAATCGGTAGCAGATATGGCCCCAATATGCACAATCGGTAGCAGATATGGCCCCAATATGCACAATCGGTAGCAGATATGGCCCCAATATGCACAATCGGTAGCAGATATGACCCCAATATGCACAATCGGTAGCAGATATGACCCCAATATGCACAATCGGTAGCAGATATGACTCCAATATGCACAATCCGTAGCAAATGACCCCAATATGCACAATCGGTAGCAGAAATGACCCCAATATGCACAATCGGTAGCAGAAATGACCCCAATATGCACAATCGGTAGCAGAAATGACCCCAATATGCACAATCGGTAGCAGAAATGACCCCAATATGCACAATCGGTAGCAGAAATGACCCCAATATGCACAATCGGTAGCAGAAATGACCCCAATATGCACAATCGGTAGCAGAAATGACCCCAATATGCACAATCCGTAGCAGATATGACCCCAATATGCACAATCCGTAGCAGATATGACCCCAATATGCACAATCCGTAGCAGATATGACCCCAATATGCACAATCCGTAGCAGATATGACCCCAATATGCACAATCCGTAGCAGATATGACCCCAATATGCACAATCAGCATCACCTGAAAAAGAAAAGAAAAACCCATTTACTCACCTACAGCCAGAAGACCTTCTTTCCCGACCTCCTGTCCCGAGTCCCGACCTCATTGTGGCGCGCAGCGCCCGCGCGCCCACGATCCTCTTCCTTCCCGACGTCACGACGAGACTTCCTGCCTGCATGCAGAGAGCAGGGCTACGGGAAAATGGCCGCCCGAAGCCATGCACTGCAGACTCGAAGTCTGCAGAACAGGGCTCCGGGCGGCCATCTTACCGTAGCCCTGCCTGCTGCTCCGTGCTGACGCTGTGTGAACTGACTTGGCGTCTTTTAGACGCCTGAAGTCAGTTCACTCCAGGGGGTGCTTTGGGGGTGCTTGGACAATTCTAGGGGGTGCTCGAGCACCCCCTTGCACCCCCCTGGCGCCGCCCCTGAGGTAGGGGGAGGGTAGTGTTAGGAATATGCAGGGGTGGTGCTAGGTGTAGGTAGGTGGGAGGTTATTGTTAGGAGTAGGTAGAGGTGGTGTTAGCGTTAGGTATAGGTAAGGGAATGGTAGTGTTAGGAGTAGGGAGGAGTGGTGTTAGTGCTAAGCATAGGTGGAGGGGAGATTAATGATAGGAGGAGTAGGTGTATTCTCCAATGCCATTGGCACATTCTTACTAACAACCCTAAAATAGAAGGAGTGGGGTTAATTTTAGGTGTAAGTAAGGAAGGATTAATTTAAGAATTAGGTTAGGGAAGGCAATAGTAGATTATCTTTAACATAACCAATACTCTACTGTTGGCAGGGTCCGATGCCCAAATTTCCAGAGGCCTTTTTAGATGTACACAGAATCCATCTCCCCATCCCTGCCCACCTGTTAGGTTATGGTTTAATTGCTATTACCCTGTTATACTTATAAATGGGCATTCAGCGCATACTAAAGCTGGCCTCTAACGATATAATCTTTTCCATATACTCTTACCATTTCTATGTAATATAAGGTAACTACCTAAATTATCCATTCAAATTATTCACTCAGTTTACCCTTCTACTACATAGATTTGGTAAAATTGGATGAAAAAGATTGTATCATTAGTGGCCACCATAAGGCTCTATATTGTCTTGTACTTGACCACTGGGGATATAAACAAAGGTTGATAGTGATGGTCATGTCAATGAGAACTCATGGAGAAGCATGTGATCAGTTTGCTCAGGTGATAGATAAGTAAGTCTCTGATTTGCTAGCCATGATCATGTGCTAGAGCATGATGTGATCGCAGCAAAGCTGTGATAAGAGCTTTGCACATCTATCAGCTGATGAAACAAATCACAAGCTCTCCAGGAGTTCGCTTACTGGTTCAATAGAGCCATTTAGAGGAAGGCCCTGAGTGAAATTCTCACTCATTGCTATCTATTCGTTTTCAAAAGGGTTGAAACTTTACAAGGAATATTTTCAATCACAAACATAATGAAATACAAATGTGAAGGATTGAGAATTTTGATACAGTGACTGGTTGATATTCAAGACAAGACAAAGAACATTTATAACAATTATTCTATTTTTTACTGGTGGACTCAAAGCGCCAGAGCTGCAGCCACTAGGGCGCACTCTATAGGCAGTAGTTAAAAATGTCAGGGCGTCTTGGCTAAGGTCTCCTCACTGATTAGGTGCAGGCTTCACCAGATCAGAAAATCTATGTGTTTTTATAACAAACTTTGCCATATATATTTTCACCTTACCACCTTCTCTGCAATTCTTACTTCAGAGTAAGTCAAAGGGATCCAAGCAGCTTTTCATTTTCAGAAGTTTGTCCTAGTTTCTAATAGGTGTAGGAGCTGCCACATCCCCCCTCCCTTCCCTCTGCCCTTATTTGTCCAGGGGAAGATGTGAATGTGACCAAGTGTGACTCTCTAAACAGTGTAATATCCCCCATCCCCCCAGCTCATTGCTACAGCTACTTACAACAGTCCTTATCTGCCTGCTTTTTCTGCTGTCGACAGAAGAAGTGCAGCAGAGAGCCTCTAACACACATTTGAATGTAAAAATAAGAGGCAGATGGATTTTTTTTAGTAATGTGCCACATTGTCAGCATTCATGTTTAATGTGCTATTGAGATGCCCTGGGTGCTAAAAGTAGTGCTTGGCTCACTATAAGGAGTCTGTGCTCACCAATTCCTCCCCATCCCTGTATGTTGCATGCACTCAGGGCCGGTTTAAGCAACAATGGGGCCCCCGGGCAAAATAAACCTGGGGGGCCCCCCCAACATATACCCCGGAACAAAAATTGGCATTAGGGAACCTTTTTTGCAGCTGGTATAGTCAGGGTGTGAAGTCCCAATCGGTCAGAGCTCCACATTCTGGCTATCCCAGCCTGCATGGGGGACAAGGGGTTAAAAAGTTTCAGGAGGGGGGACCCCACATAATTTGTTTTTTAAAAAAAATTCCCACACTCTAAACATAAAAAAAAATTGGGTAAATAGGAAAAAATGCCAGGGATCTTCATACAGCCATATTGTGGCTGTATAGCAATCCCTGGCCAAAGCGCTGCTGCTCGTATAGACCCCCTGGAAACCCCGTCAGGAAATTTATTGTGCTTTCGTTTGATGCATGTAAAATTACGCTTCCGTTAGGTTTGCTACTAAAAGTGACATTTACCGCATTTAAAACTATACTTTTTTCCTTCTAAACTTTAAAATCGATTTTCTCAAAAACTATAAAATCTTTTTGAAAAATTGTTTTTTCCTCTTATTCCTAATGATCTCCTTAACATATCCTGCAAATTTAGGGTTTCTAGCATTTAAGGTGGATTTGCTATTAACCATTAAAGTCGGCAGGTTTTTAAATGTGTGTTTTTTTTCCTTTGAAACTTTAAAATCGATTTTCTCAAAAACTATAAGGCCAATTTGAATTTTTTTTCCCTCATGTAGCCACTGGAGGCCCCTACAAGCTCTGGGGCCCTGGGGCAGCTGCCTACTTTGCCTTAATGGTAGCGACGGCCCTGCATGCACTCTCTGGTGCCATCACTGAAACCAGGATGTGATTAGGCTCTGTAGCTGGAGACAATCCTCTTAGTTTAAAGTTGTGATTATTGGGTACTCTACTGGTGGCTTTTCCTCATTGGTCAGCTCTAATATAAATACTTGCCTCTCAGGCCTGAGTGAGAGTTGCCATGATAGCAATAACAATCTAATGCCTACCATAGTCATATATCCATCATAGTCTAGGGCCAATTTTAGAGGGAAGCCATTTAACTTATCTGTATGGTTTTTGGGTGTGGGAGGAAACTGGAGTGCCCGGAGGAAATCCACTCCACTCAGACACAGGGAGAACATACAAAGTCCATGCAGATAGTGCCCTGGCTGGGGCATTTGTACCGGGGACCCAGCACTGCAAGGCAAGAGCAATAACCACTATAGACCATAGAAATTAGAGACCGCACTCAGAAGGCTTTTTCAACTACTGTATTCACAGCAAACCAAGCATGACAAGGTACACGACATATTTCTAACCACTAACCGCTCCACCACCATGCAAATACAAACATGTCTCCCATATAATAAGCAGCAGTATAAACCTTATTAGCTGGCTTAAAAAAAAAAGAAAAAAAAAAGTTTGTGATTCCCAGGTAATGACTGTGACCTTGCAGACCCACTAAAGTGCTCTAATCTAAGACAAAAATGAACCCCTGAGAGTAAATCCCTGGACAATCTGCTTTAATACTTTGGAAAGTATTTGGTTGTATGTGTTTTGTTTCTTTTTGGTCACTAGAGGGCAGCAAATACTTACAATTGGAGCATAAGGTGGTTTATAATACTGTAGTTTCAATCTTTAACCACTCTCTTTAGACTCACCTACAGAATATCCCTAACTGGGACTGGAGAATTGGAGACAGCATCATCTGCCTATCAGAGCTCACCTTGGGATTCATGGCTCAGAGCTGCATTCTACCTGGGCTCTCCACTATCTTAATAAATCTATGCTCAATGAAGGAGGACGCTAAGGTGAGGCAGTAATATTACTACCCAGGCACCTGTATAAAAAGCAGTGTTACAGTGGGTTGCAAAAGTATTCGGCCCGCTTGAAGTTTTCCACATTTTGTCATATTACTGCCACAAACATTAATCAATTTTATTGGAATTCCACATGAAAGACAAACACAAAGTGGTGTACACATGAGAAGTGGAACGAAAATCATACATGATTCCAAACATTTTTTACAAATAAATAACTGCAAAGTGGTGTGTGCATAATTATTCGGCCCCCTTTGATCTGAGTGCAGTCAGTTGCCTATAGACATTGCCTGATGAGTGCTAATGACTACATAGAGTGCACCTGTGTGTAATCTAATGTCAGTACAAAAACAGCTGCTCTGTGGGGGTCTCAGAGGTTGTCTAAGAGAATATTGGGAGCAACAACACCATGAAGTCCAAAGAACACACAAGACAGGTCAGGGATCAAGTTATTGGGAAATTTAAAGCAGGCTTAGGCTACAAAAGGATTTCCAAAGCCTTGAACATCCCACGGAGCACTGTTCAAGCGATCATTCAGAAATGGAAGGAGTATGGCACAACTGTAAACCTACCAAGACAAGGCCATCCACCTAAACTCACAGGCCGAACAAGGAGAGCGCTGATCAGAAATGCAGTCAAGAGGCCCATGGTGACTCTGGACGAGCTGCAGAGATCTACAGCTCAGGTGGGAGACTCTGTCCATAGGACAACTATTAGTCATGCACTGTACAAAGTTGGCCTTTATGGAAGAGTGGCAAGAAGAAAGGCATTGTTAACAGAAAGCATAGGAAGTCCCGTTTGCAGTTTGCCACAAGCCATGTGGGGGACACAGCAACCATGTGGAAGAAGGTGCTCTGGTCAGATGAGACCAAAATGGAACTTTTTGGCCAAAATGCAAAACGCTATGTGTGGCGGAAAACTAACACTGCACATCACTCTGAACACACCATCCCCACTGTCAAATATGGTGGTGGCAGCATCATGCTGGGGGGGGGGGGGGGTGCATCTCTTCAGCAGGGACAGGGAAGCTGGTCAGAGTTGATGAGAAGATAGATGGAGCCAAATACAGGGCAAACTTGGAAGAAAACCTCTTGGAGACTGCAAAAGACTTGAGACTGGGGCGGAGGTTCACCTTCCAGCAGGACAATTACCCTAAACATAAAGCCAGGGCAACAATGGAATGGTTTAAAACAAAACATATCTATGTGTTAGAATGGCCCAGTCAAAGTCCAGATCTAAATCCAATTGAGAATCTGTGGCAAGATCTGAAAACTGCTGTTCACAAATGCTGTCCATCTAATCTGACTGAGCTGGAGCTGTTTTGCAAAGAAGAATGGGCAAGGATTTCAGTCTCTAGATGTGCAAAGCTGGTAGAGACATACCCTAAAAGACTGGCAGCTGTAATTGTAGCAAAAGGTGGTTCTACAAAGTATTGACTCAGGGAGCCGAATAATTACGCACACCCCACTTTGCAGTTATTTATTTGTAAAAAATGTTTGGAATGATGTATGATTTTTGTTCCACTTCTCACATGTCCAGCACTTTGTATTGGTCTTTCACGTGGAATTCCAATAAAATTGATGCATGTTTGTAGCAGTAATGTGACAAAATGTGGAAAACTTCAAGAGGGCCGAATACTTTTGCAACCCACTGTATGTGGATAAATGTATTTGGCACTGCTTGTTTATTTTTATTTATTCCTGCATTTTGGTGTTAGTGAAAGTTGGGGTATTAGTGAAACAGAATGCGGGCAGTCTGTGGGTTTGGGCCCGTCGGTGTGCTTGCACAGTGCGGTTGCGCTCACTCACAGATGGGAGAGCGGTTGCAAACTTTCACGACAAGGCAAAGAACATTTATATTGTGCATTTCCCCTGGTGGTGTCAAGGTCCTGCTGATCTGAACACCAGTGATTGGTGCGCGCACCCCTAGGGTGTAGGGTCTAAACGAGCACAGCGGATCCCGCAAGGAATGATGGGATGTCTCCCCTAATGAGTGGCGGACTACTTTGCTGCCTGGTTCCCACCAGGTCTCAACCCCCAGTGCTGCCCCACCAGTGATGAGAAGAACAGGAGGAGTGAACACTGCATTTAGGTAAGAAGGATGGACTAGGGTGATAGGCCAGACTGACTGATGACAGGACTGGCTGGAGACGGAACTGACTTTAATGATTACTGGATTGTCAGGCAGCAGGACTGACTGATGACAGGACTGGCTTGAGATGGGACTGACAGGAATGATCACTGGACTGACAGGCGGCAGAACTGACTGAAGACTGGATGGATAGAACTAGCTGATGACTAGACTGACAGGCCTGACTGAAGACTGTATTGATAGGACTAACAGGATTGGCCGGTGATTGGACTGACAGGAATGACTGAAGACTGTATTGACAGGAATGAAAGGATTGGCTGATGAGTGGACTGACAGGAATGATTGAAGATTGGATTGACAGGACTTGACAGGAATGACAGGTGAACAAACTAACGAATGGCGTGAGGACATGCCGTGACTGTATCAGAAGACTTCTACTGGGACTGTGTTCTGAGAGGCCTGTGCTGACCCTCGGGACCGGTAAGTATAACAGGTGGACTCAAAGCGCCTCAGGGCTGTAGCCACTTAGGGCGCACACCACGGGCAACCAGGATTATTAGGGAGCCCTTCTGAGGGTCGCAGGCAACCGTGGAGGTCTGGAGAAGGATGTGGGGATCCAGACAGTAAGAAAATACGCAAACCATTCCTTCATGTTCCTGATATGCTAAACTGCAGGTTAATGACACACTTATAGCCAAATTATCCAACTTGCAGCTGCTTTAGGTGGTTTTGGCCTTCCATCAGTGCAAGGCATACTATTCATTAGAAATGGTTAAAGGAAACACAAGGTGAAAATAAACCGATGAAATAAACAATTGTGTGTATATGTATGTATGTAAATAAATAAATAATAATAATAAAGTATGTATCCTCCTTTTTCCTAAAAATGACTTTTTTTTAGATATCCCACGTTTTATTTTATACTTAAATCTACTTTTGAAGCTTTTACTGTTTCATTGTCTCTGTTCAATTACACATTTATTGAAGTATGCCAGAATTAAAATCTATCTATCTGCTCTCAGAAGCCATTTTCTGCCAGGAAAGGGTTTAAAGAGTTTAATGGTGAAATTTCTTATCAGTATGGGTTACACTATAGTCCGACCAGGTCCCGACATGAACAGAAACTGTCAGTTGCATAATAATTTGTATAGTCAGTAGTAGTGCATTGTGGGTAACCACAAATGTTCACTTATAGCTGAATTATTGCAGATATCCTTCTGTTTTAAGAAGGCAAATACACCAAGCTTTGCTTTTTTTTTTAGTAGGAGGGCTATTTGGTCCCTTTTATCCCCCTATACATTCCTAGTAGTTTGGGCCACCCTGAGCTGCTTGGTTACTCTGTTGCATAACTACTGAATTATTTCAGGCATAGAAAGAATACATGGAACATAGCATAGTTATTTGTGTGCTTGGCACTGTACATACACATGTCTATTTCATCATGTCACATGTCACCTTAGTATACCTTTGACATTATGAGATGGATATGTGTGCGTACAGTGCCAAGATTACTAATAACTATGCTGTGTTCCTATTCTTCTTTTTCTGTCCAACGTCGTTAAACATTCAGGTATGCAAGTGACTGTTTCTCTCCAGTCAGGACCTAGACAGACTACAGTATATTATAATCCTCACTGATAAGGAATTACAGCCATAAAACTCTTTCCTGGCAGAGAACAGCTTCTGAGTGCAGGGTACAGATAAAAATCTTAGAACTCTCTTAGACTGTGTGAAAGAAAAAATCATTCAGTTGAACCATTACAAGATTAAACCTACTTTTTTAGTTGATATTCAGAAAATAAAGTGATGGGATTCTAAACAAGTCACTAGTAGGAGGATAGATATAATCGTTCATCAGTTTATTTTATCTCATCGGTTTATTTTCAGTTTGGGTTTCCTAATGTTAGCACTTGAGAGATGCAGCTACTAAGACCTTCTGTAGTTCACACTACAAATTGCTTGCGCTAAGTGCTTTTGTGAGTTATTCCTGGTATTTTTTAGAGCGATTTGGGTTTTTTTTGCAAGCAATTTTTTGCAATTTACGATTTTCTTGAGTGCAAACAAACAGGAAGTGCACTCTCACCTGGAACTGAATGTCTTTTAAAGCATTACCCCATTACACCATTAGCTCTGCCTGTGCACTGTAATTTTGGTTTCAATAATTTTTATTAAAGAATTTCAGAGTATACATAAACAGTAACATTATGACATTAAATGTTTGATAATGCAGTTGACAGTATAACATATAAAGTTTACAGTTAAAGTTTACAGTACGAATGAGTAAAGGTACATAAGGTACAATATACAATGTAGTAGGATAAGTAAATTGAGTATTATACAATCAACTGAGTATTTACAGTAATATTGGTAAGGTTGTTATATGTAATTCTTTGATTTATTTCTGGTAGAGTGTTGCTCTTATATGAATCACTTCTGTTATGTTGAAATGGGTTGTGGCCTGTGTCCTCCAGACTTTAGATTAGGCAGTTGAGTTCTCAAAGCTTGTACCCTAACCTAATAATTATAAAAATTAGATCTTGAGTTGAACTTGGCTGTCTGAAAAATGGGGGAGTGTGCACTGTAATTTTAACACCGCTTTATGAATAAAGTGATTTTTCAAAAAGTGCAATTGCTCTAAAATCCATCGTTTACCT
The DNA here is from genome assembly GCF_040937935.1 of Hyperolius riggenbachi. NCBI lineage: Eukaryota > Metazoa > Chordata > Amphibia > Anura > Hyperoliidae > Hyperolius > Hyperolius riggenbachi. The sequence continues at coordinate 134,311,402 of NC_090648.1, forward strand.
TTTTGTATTTCCGTCCTTAAATTGCATCCCAGGAGGCATTCCTTTTATACATGATTTCACAAAACAAACAAAAAGGATCACTGTCACAAAAGCAGATAGTGGTCATACATTTTAGATACTGCACTTTAATACTTTAGTGTGCTCATATATATTTTCAGGTGATTGACAACAGCTGGCAGTGGCATTACCTGGACAGTGTTGGAAACTCCCTATTAACTGCCACCATCTCTAATGACTTTGTTGGCATGTCCTTCCCTGCAGTCTGCAAGTATGTCCTCTATAGACCATGTATCTTCACTAAACACTGTTAAAATAAAACATAATGTTAAAAACTTCTGAAGGCAAAGAGCTAAAAGCAACATTCAGTAAAAAAATGTAATGTTTTGTATTTAAAATTTGTTAATTTTTGACAATTATTTAGAAATTTACTGTTTTGAACATTATAAGGTTAGGAAGTGGGGTTTTAGGGTCAAGTATCAGGAAGGGGGGTTTTAGGTTTAGGTGTCAAAAAAGGGGGGTTTTAGGGTTAGACATCAGGAAGGGGGGTTCAGGGTTAGTCAGCAGGAAAGGGGTTTTTAGGGTTATGAGTCAAGAAGGGGAGGGGGGGTTATGGTTAGGCATTAAAGGTGGGAGGGGTCAGTCTGAGAGTAGGATTTGGATTAAGTTGTAGTAAAATATGATTACTATATACCAATATTTTATTATGATAATTTACACTAATTACACTTTAACAAACTAAGAAAATTGGTAGTTATTATCGAAAACGGGCACCTATATTTCCTAGCGGCCGTGTTTCATGCATGCAGTGAAAACACAATGGCTATCATTCATGAACAGGCTGTCGGTAAGGGGAACCCGTGCGGGAGAATACCGCCGTCGGTAGTTTATCCTTCTGGGTGGTCATTCATAAAGTTTGTGCCTGGGGCGGTAGCAGTGCGGAGGTTTTCTGGAGAATGGTGTCGGTAGGCGGGCGGTAGGCATGCGGAAACAGAAAAGCTGGCCGAGACCCTCCATGCGGTGCTCTCTCTGCTGATGTGTGGGAGGTCCGTCCCATTCACTTACATGTATTCCGCAAGCTTCCCGCTACATCCAGGGGATCGGTAATCCCCTTCCGCATACCGCTATGCGGAAATGTTTATGAATGAACATTTTGATACTTTTTCTGGATAACTGCGTATCCACACTGCACAAGGCGGTACGTTGTCACTCTGCACGGGAATGTCAGCTCCGCATACGGAAAGAGGCTTTATGAATGCACAACTTGCTCAGTGCTCTGTAAAGCACTGCAGAAGATAACAGTGCAATATACATACTAAATAATTATAAAGTGATAAATGTTATTAGCACTATTGGATGATTGTAATTGTTTCTGTCCCCCCTTATATACGATCTGTGTAATCAATCATCTAACTTAGCCTCTGGCGTTTTAAATCTAAGTAGTAGGTTTGGGACTTTACATATGCATACCTATGAAATGACAGCTGGGAGACTTGGGTGCAGAATATAGCCGCTATACGGCTCACCCTGCTCCTGCACAAGTCCCAGCGGCGTTAATTACTATTCCCCCTCCTGATCCATGTGGATAGTGGGGAATTATGTAATTCGGCTTCCAGCTATTGCTGGCAGCCAGATTACAGTGTTTTAAAAGTAACTTCAGCTCCATCTTCTGAGGGCGCCAAAGTTCCTCATTGTGCGCCGCTATAGCCATAATTCCTATTACGGTCTATGGTGGCGCCTGCTGCACCCAATTCTCCTGCGCTGTTACAGCCCTTGTTACATACACATGTTTATTTCATCAGTTCAGGAATCAGGAACCCTCTACTTAATGTCACAGTAGATTTCGTGTTAGAGTCAGAGAAGGTGAAGAGCTTGGGCCTTTTTCAGGATATTAAGGTTACTTTTCTAACCTAACCTGCAGCCAACACACCAGGTGCCAAGGGTTTGGATTGCTGCTGAAAAAATACATTATATATGCAAGGAGCACAGCAGCATGGGGAAACATAATCACACAGCTGTTCTCTGTGTACAGGGGATTTTTTTTTTTCATTGTACTGCACTTAGAAGATCAGCTGTCACAGCCCAGACTAGTTGCCTGACTTTGACCAGTGATCAGGCCTAGAAAAATGATAAATCCTGCATTTGCCGCAATTAATTTTATGAGCTCTGCAGATCCGTCAATCTACTTTAAAGGTCTGTACACATGCTAGATTAAAGTCGGCCGACAACTACTGGCGTGTGTACAGCAGCCTCCGGCGGCTGCCCAACCAGCAATCCATAAAGCAGACCAATTTGGCTGAGTGACAGCCGATAGCTTTGTTCTCTCTGCTGACCCAGTGATGTCACAGCTGTGCTGCTCTGACGGCCCCCACCCTCCCAGCTGGGAGCCTGATGGCTAACTACAGGTCTGTTCAGCCTTGGCCTAGCAATGTTGCCTGAGGAGTCGAAACCTGTTGGGCAACATCAATCTAAAAGTGTGTTTTAGCCTTTATTCCAATATCAAAATGCACTGTGCTCTACACACACTGGGGTTGATTTCCTATAACAAATAGCGTGCCTTATCAAAGTTAACATGCCTTATCAGAGTTAGCCTGCCTTATCAGACTAGCATAGCGAGCGCTACGAACTTATGCCTTCTAATTGGCAATGACGTGAGCTCCACTTGTCGTGCCCTGAGCCCCTGTGGGTCCAATCACTTTAAAGGACGAGTGGAGCTCTCGCCATTGCCAATTAGCAGGCATAAGTCCGTAGCGCTCGCTATGCTACTCTGATAAGGCACTCTATCTCTAATAAGGTGTGCTATTTGTTATAGTGAATCAACCCCACTCTATGCTGCCAATGCATAGGTACCTTAAAACCTGACATACAGTATACTGTAACATTTGATCCTGCTATACCCACATATGAAGGTTGTTAGGCATGTGTCTGGGTGTATTGTTAATCTCAGCTGGCCCTGCTAATTTAATGGATAATATAATTTTGGATGCAGAAAAATAAGAGTAAAGCCAAAGAAAACAGAAGCAAGCAAGTCTTATTTTTTTCAAGGCATAAATCACTCTTTTATCTCTAGAGGACAGCAGGAACTACAGCAAATGAGACAGGCAGAGAGATATAAGAAAAAAAAATTGTATAAATTCTTCATAGACCAGGTTGCAATTTCTAGTTGTACGGTGCAGCAAAACAATAATAGTTCTTTCCAATTCCCATTGTGGCACCACTGTGGCAGCTTCAGAAGAATTGATAAGTATAGAATCAGAAGTTTGCTAATAGTTTGTCTCCTGTAGCCATCCCTCCTTTCATTATCTTCCTCTCTAGAGGAAATCCCTCTGCATCTAGATCTCTGACTTGTCTGAATTCCTTTTCCCAGGCTGTGCTTTGTTAAGATGAACATTGTGCTGATGGCGATAGAATACAGAACGTCGGCAGGAATCAGGTGCGTAGCCACTGTGCATGCCTTGTAAAATCGCGTAATGAGATACATAACTTCATAATCTTCCCAGCTTGCAAAAGTATTCCTATCCTGTCCGACCAAAACCATAAACAACCAAACGTAGGCAAGTGCTTACGATAATGGCATTCTAAATTAACTAGGTAGTAAACAGTATAATGTCATCAGGGAAGGCACTTCTGGATATCAGCATGTAGGGAAGTATAGGAACCGGTGTGCATAGTCGGACTGGCTTTTTGTAAAACGTATAATATGTTATGTCTCTGAAAACAGAAATGATAAATTCTGTGCAGGGTTGCTGTATCATTCCTGTACATTATGTAAAAGTGTATTATTGACATTAGGCCAATGTAAGTTTAAAGAATAAGACTAGAATAAAGAATTCTTGTTGTACTGCTCAGCAGAAGTATGGAGATATAACTACAGTGTATACCTGCTGTCCAAGGGCTGTGGCCCGCTAGAGCAATTTTAGCCGCCTTTTGGAATCACCAGCGCTAGGCTAATGAAAGTCAAAGGATGTGAGCCCACAGGATTGAGTGCAATGAGTAAAATTGCAAGTGCGGGGGTTTTAGGGGAGTGATTGCGCTCCAATAAAAAGTATAGGAGTACTGTAAAGTTTTTTTTGTGCATTTTGTGTTTTTCGAATAAAGTTTTTACTTACATGCCAGGTCTGTGCCTCAACTTCTATCCCCGTAGTCCGGCCCCCTTGCACAGAAGCGATGCAATTACGAATCACCAAACAGCTAAAGGCAGATCATTTGGCCAATGACTAAATATGTGTAAAATAGTCTGACGTAATACTGTATATTTTTGTCAGCCCCATATGTCTTTTATGGCATAGGACTCAATGATTTAATTCAATTTTTCTACAGCGGCTCCCAGCAACATCAAATGTATTGCTTGCTGGCATATGTGTATTCTATGAATAGATGTTATACTAGATCACATTGATTGCACCGATTATCCTCTGTGAGGGGTGCCCTTTAAAATTATACAATGGCTACCTATTAGGTCCCTCACAGTATTCAGGATATGGTGCATACTAGGTCTTCCTTGCAGCTGTATCCTCACGCTGGCCCTTGGTCTTAGGTTTGTTACTTTGTATGATCAAGCTGGTTGTGCCTATTTCCTACCTCCGAGAGTGGTTATGACCTTTTTCTATGATACACTTTATTCAAAGTTTAGGTCGCCTCATGAGGCGGAGATGGGTATCCCCAGTTTGGACCTGATCGGATAGGTTTATGGGGCTTATCCCTGTCCTAGCATAGTGGACCCCTTGCACTTTATTCTTTACTTAGGTTGTATATCGCTTGACATCATTGGATCATATTGGTCATGTCTATCTATGCCCTCCGTGAGTGGTTATGACCCTTCATTTTGCGTTATTTCTATTGTGGTCTCCTCGCGGAGGTAGATAAGGATATCGCCAAGGTCCATTTGCTATTTGAAGGCTGTATGAATATCCTTTAGGCCCCTCCCTCCTCTTTCAATAGGCTTAGAGGTGATAGTCTCTATACACATATATATACCTATTCCTATCTGATCAATTTGTCCTGCCTAGTTACAGGTTCCTCTAAGGGCCAGGATATGAGCATTGCTGGAAAAGATCTATCTATTATGGAGGTTCCCCCTGGGTGATCGGTGTCAGCAGCAGCACTTTGTATTGCATTATCATACAATTCTGTGTCAGTATTCCCTGACATTATTTAAATATAGTGTGTGTGTATATGCATAATTGAATTATTTATTACATATTCATATTTTCAATAAAGTGTAGTATTTTTCGAGCAGCATATACTGGTTTGTGCTTTTTGGTTTATTTTTTAAAGGCAGGAGTGTCTGCCTTTAGCTGCTTGGTGATTTGTTCATCTGCCATCAGGATTGTGTAATATGCGTCTGCTCAGTCAGACGTAGTTTCTGTCAGTTTTACTTGCTCCTGCCATGTACTGCTAACAGGATATATAGAAAGTGCTTATACAGTGGCCTGATGAAGGGTATTATGTGCCCGAAATGAGCGTGTCGTTGTCAATCAATGTTATGCTGAATGCATTAAGCCTTTGCTATAATTGATTTTTCAAATTCCTGTGATTATTTATGCAAGTGAGGAGCATCCTGCAGAGACCTCCCCCCTTTTTTAAGGATTTTTTGTGTCAATAAAGATTTTTGATAATTTTGTACCTCAAGATTTGTAAGACTTTGTGCTTTATATTTATGCTGTAGTCCTTTCTATAAATACAGTAACCCTAAGACCCCCCTGATGATGCCTAACCTTAAGACTCCCCCAGTAGGGCCTAACCCTAACCTTGACAGTATTACATTAAATCCATTCACCGTTTTGCAGTTAAATAACGACTGCAGTTTGGCTTATGTAGGGCGCTATTGATAAATAACGTTACTGTGGGCAATAACGTCTGCTCTTTGGCAAATGAACGGCACTATTGATAAATAACGTTAGTGTGTGCCCGTATTGATAAATAACGTTAGTGTGTGCCGTTTTTCTTCTTTTTTCCCTGTGCGCCATTATTATGCAGTACTAATGATAAATAGCGATAAGCGTATCTTTTTAATGTGGCGCCATTTTTATGCATAGGCGCTGTGCGCCATTATTTACTAATCCGATGTGTGCCATCTACTGACCTTGGTGATGAATAATCATGGATCTTGCTGGCTTGGCTTAAAGGATAGATACAGTTTTGTATCACCTGTGTAGAAATAAGAACCTAGACCATTTTTCACGGGAAACCATAACAAGTGGGGCTGGGGTGGAATAATCATAATGTAACTATTGTGTCTATCTGTTGGGCCTTACCACAGAGAAGCCAAAGGACCCCTTTAAAATTTACATCCAGCATCACAACCCCTGTGAGTTTTGATACTTTGATTAAAGCGAGCTCAGTACCACATTACCTTCCTGGAAGCCCATATGTACTACCCACTAAATGTATTTTGACATCCAGACAGTTAGGGTCTGTTTCCACTACACGCAGATTGGAAACAGAGTGGATGCAGAAAAACTGACTTCAATTAATGCCTATGGGCCTGTTATCACTAAACGCGATTTTTCTGATGCAGATTTTTCCATAGGCATTCATTGGAGTCAGTTTTTCTGCATCCAATCTGCGTGTAGTGGAAACAGGTCCTTAGAGGCAGCTATGCTTCGTATTGAACAGTTACAATATACAAATTACGTACTGTAAAATCTCTGTTTCTTTAGTATTTTAGTGAACCCATCTGAAGACATTGAACTGCAAGAAGACACAGTCGGGTTCTTCATTGCAAGACATTTTCTAGAAGCTAAGAGGTTAGTCTTTCTTTCCTTCTTCTTAAATGGAGGTAGACTGTGCTGTTGATCATACTCAGTTAATTGCTAATTGTCATAAGACGACAGCCTGACCGCATTCAGCAAGCGGAACGCGGAGGTTGGTCCACGTCCGCATCATGGTGCCCATCCACCGCAGGGTCGCATGTGGAACGCGGAGAAACGTCCGCTTCAGCAGTGCGATCCATCGTTCGGTCACAGGCCTCTCGGCGTACTTTACGTCGAGGCTGTGGTCCGGTTCTTCCCTCACAGGCCTCAGGGCCTGTCACACACCAAAGCTATCCTCAATCCAGTCTGGACCCCGTAGGGGCTGCGCGCGTGTGCAATAGAGCCTTTTATACTCTTAGAAGGAGAGTCAGCTGACCGGCTGGTCAGCTGACCTCAGTAAGGTCCTTGAGCTGTGCTGCAAGGTCCTTGAGCTGTGCTGTGATTGGCTGATTGGCTGGGCGGACTGTTGGAGCCCAGCACAGTATAAAAGCAGGCATTCTGTCAGTTGCAAGTAGTGTTGGGCGAACACCTGGATGTTCGGGTCCGTTCACCGAACATGGGCCAGATGTTCGGCATGTTCGGCCCGAACCCCGAACTCCCCGAACATCCCGCTTTTGGGGGCCCTATGGGGTCGCAGGCATAAGGGGGGAGCATGCCCCGGTCGCGGGGAGGGGGGGGGGTCGGAAATTCCCCCCACCCCCTCCGCTAGCGCTCCCCCCTCTGCCCGCTTCCCCATAAAAAAGTTTGATGAAAGTACCGGTGGCTGGCGTGATGACGCATACGTGATGACGCATACGAGGGTACGCATAACGCGTACCCTCGTATGCAGAGGACGTGAGGTCAGAGAAAGGGCGGAAGTACCAAAAGGGTACTACCGCTCAACCGCCTGCTGCCCGGCCTCAACGCGTCACTCTCCGGACTCCTCCTCCTCACTCACTCTACTGCCAGGCCAGCCACCGGTACTTTCATCAAACTTTTTTATGGGGAAGCGGGCAGAGGGGGGAGCGCTAGCGGAGGGGGTGGGGGGAATTTCCGACCCCCGCGACCGGGGCATGCTCCCCCCTTATGCCTGCGACCCCATAGGGGGGCAGTATTCGGCCGAACAGGGCCCTGTTCGGCCGAACAGGGGCCCTGTTCGGCCTGTTCGGCTGGGCATTAAGCGAACCCGAACTAAAAAGGCCGAACACCATGAGGTGTTCGGCCGAACTCGAACATCACCCGAACAGGGTGATGTTCTGCAGAACCCGAACAGTGGCGAACACTGTTCGCCCAACACTAGTTGCAAGTTGTCTGCAGTAAGCGTTACTTTGTGATAGCCCTCAGACCTTAGCTAGATCCGAGAGAGACAGTCCTAGCTGGCGCAAGGCTCCTGTCTCTCATCAGTCAGTCTTTGTTGTTTTCCTGATTATTGTATATCTGTATGTAACCTGATCTCTGTTATAGTCAGCCAGTCAGTTGATCTAATAGTCAGCCAGATAGAGATCTGACAGTCAGTACTATCGTGGGCCAAGTGCGACTTGCCGTAACTAGCCCACAACAGTCAGATTTGTTACTTTCCTGATCTGCGACATATATTGGTTTTGGCCAATATATTCAAAAGCACTATTGTTATCTGTGCCATTTTCTGATCTCCCGTTGCCGAACCTCTGCTTGGCTATTTCACTACGAGTTCGGCTTTCTGACTTTGTCCCTCCACCTATCTGATTTCCGTTACTGACCTTGGCTAAATTTCTGACTCTGCTCTTTGTTTCACGATTCGGTACCTCGCAACCAGCTTGTTACCGAACCGTTTCCGTCTGACTTTGCTCCCTTAAGTGGTTCTCCCACTAAATGGTTTATTCCGCTGAAACCCTCCTTGCGGAGGTCTCAGTGGTTCCCCAGTATATCCTTGCTGCTGGGGAACGCGATTCTAGCGTTACGTCATCTAGTCACAGAATCGCACACACTGCGTTCTCTTTTAGAGGTGGTCAGTCCTCTTAAATATATCAGTGTTGTGGGTTTTCCACTGTCGCTATACCCGGTATCCAGAGTTACTATAAATATCTGCATTATTGGTGATTCCGCAGATCACCACATAATCAGATACATCAGCATTGTTGGTGATACTGCGGGTCACCAATAATCGGAATACTCTGAGTGTGCACCAAACACCGCACATTGTTACACTAATACTAAGGACCAGGGCCAGGCCGTGGCAGAGGCGAGAGAGGCTCCAGCCTCAGGGCACAGTGTAGGAGGGGGCCCAAAACTCACTAAGCTATCATTCCTCTATTGTGTTTGAAGCAGAGAGAAATAAGAAAAGGGAATACAAGGCAGTGACTGCAAACCAGATACCTAGAGATAAAGGTGTTGGGGGCCTTGGGGCAACTCTTAGTCTAATAGCAATCAGTGTGTGACAGCTGGGGTGGGAGGGATGGAGAGGCACACTCTGGTGTGTCTCAGCCTTGGGTGCTGGAGGACCTCACACCACACAAAGGGCATGTAATAAGGACCGGGAAGACTCCATGGGATCCAGAGCCTTCCCCCTTCCTAGGTAAGTATCTACCTCTATTTCTTTTATTTGCTTTACGTTTACTTTAGGCATACTTCCTTCTCACACTGTCATTACTTGAAACATTGACTTAACTAACAAAACAAGCATATGCATCTGCATCCTAGCAACATTCCACTACGCAAACACAGCGCCTTTCATGGCATAAAAATCGTTTTTCTTAAGATAAGAATCTTTAGTGCAATTTCAAAAGCATGAGATATTTTCCCTGAGGAAAGTTGAGCCCCACTACTCTGATTTCTGTTTTCTATTTTACCTTATCATATTTCCCAACTGTCCTTTTCTTCCGTTCAGTATATCTATTCTTCCCCTCTGCTCCTTATCTAAGACTCTTCCTCTGAAAGCCTATACCTGATCATCCATTTCTCCACTGTTCTGATACCTGTGAGAGACATACATTGTTTCACCCCATTACCAACTCGTGTTATGGTTGAGTTTTACCATTACCACACTGGTCACTGGGAGGAGTTCAATGTACCAACTGTGTTCCAACAAGCAGCTAGAGGAAAAAAGTCAGTAGATGAGGTGATGCTTGACACATTATTGTCTGGCGATGTCACCTATGCTAATAGCCTGTTTAGTTTTATGTATTATACGTCAGCTTAGTCTCATGTTTCTATTGATGTTGCCGTCCAAATGACTTTTAAATGATGAGAATGACTGACTTAATAAGAGGTGAAGGAAAGCTCCAGGGTAAGGTGTAGCCCAGGCATGCGACCCGTGTCACAAGGGATTATTATTCATCGCTCCATTATGAAGCAGAACACAAGGCTGCAGAGACAGAAGGGTTAATATTTAATATGTGTCCACCCGCAGGGCTTCCTTATACTGCAGAGTGTGCCACGCCAACACAAATGATCCCTTACTCATCAGGAAATGCGCCTGCAGACAGAGAGCTGCTCGTTACTCCGCGTCAGGTACTTTACACATCTTTTCTCATGACACGGTGTTGTATGCTAATGGATTCACTTCATAAAGGTGGAAGGCCTGAGCTGTGATCACATCAAGAGGTCTGGGGCTGTGGTGTTTTGGACAGTGGTCCTATTGACAGGGCCAGATTTAGGCCTAGACATAAAAAGAAGGGGCGCTTTAATGTAGGCCTAGGCCACCTAGGCCATGGCTTAGGGCACCACAGGAGCAAGGGCACCAAAGCAGAAGACTAAACTGGTGGAGTATTTGCAAGCTTGCAAATGCTACAATGCAGGGAGATCAAGTGAGTGCCTAATCTCTCTGCTGCCAGCCACCTGTGCAGCAGCCACCTTGCTCTCTGTGCACGTTGGTGTTGTGGCGGGCGGCTATGGACTTGGGCAGTATTGGAGATGGAGGGGAAGAGGAAGGTTCTGCACTGGAGACGAGCAGAGAAGTGAGTGACACTGATAGCTGCTGTGGTGTAGAGACGAGCTGTACTGAAAGGGGGCGATTGGGAAAGGGAGTGATTAAGGGAGTCATTTAGCTACCTATACTGGAGGGGGAGGGGAAGGGGTCATCAGGCTTCCTATACTAAAGGGAAAGAGGGGAGGGGTCATCTGGCTACCTATACTGGAGGGGAGTCCTCAGGTTACCTATACTAGAGGGAAGAATAGAGGGGTCATCAGGCTACCTATACTGAAGGGGGCAGCTTGTGAAATTGGCCTTGGGCAGTAAAGAGTACAAATCCGGCCCTGCCTACAGATAGATGCAAATGAATAGGAAACCTTTTAATAACACTTGCAAATGGTAGAAAATGAGTATTGTTAATAAAGGTGAAGAGAGAGGATCATGTCGTTACTCACAAAATATTCACATTTGAGGCAGCTTTCCTGAGGTATTTACTCACAATTACTGTCACCTGTCAGCATTGGGCCTCAGTCTCTGCCTTGAGAGTGTGTGACCAAGTGCTTTACAGATGTGTTGTTAGCCTATTGCTGTGGTGTATCGGGCGACATGGTGGATATCGGAGTGGTTCTCGGTGGGTGAGGTGAGGAGGGAAACAATGCATCACTCAGGCATCATTCTTGAAAAAGATCCAGCTTGCTAGTTCTTTATTCTCAGATGAGAGGGTCCTGAACAGCCACCATGTACACATTTAAATTAGTGTGTGTACATAACGTTAGAGCCTTTTCACACAGGATGGCAGCCCGCCCGTACATTACCCGCCTATCAGTCTTTCCTGTTTATCTGCCCAGTACTCAGTACTAACAGGGGGCTGCAAGCATGCAGCACCAGCAGTATGGTAGTGCCTATCCCATACATATACATCTAAATAGGTGGTAGAGGCCTTCTGGACGTGACATTGTGCATGTTTTTACCAGATGGTTAGCGCACCGCTTGTCAGCTGGTGACACACAAGTGGTGGGATATGTCCCATTAATTCAGAGAAACCAGAAGGCGCTCACTCCCAGCAATTTATTGACTGAACAGTGTCATAAAAGTGTTGTTCTGCCTTCTGTGTGAAAGGGCACTACAAGGTGGACATACACTATGTAATAAAAACAATAAAGATTGCATCTAACAGAAATTGAAGAAAAAAATAAGGCATATCGACTGATGTTTCGGCATTGAGGCCCCTTTCACACATGTGGCGTTGTGTAACGATACTCTCCCCTTGCTGCAGCTCATCACAGACAGTGGCCATTAGTCTCTATGAGACAGTCCACAGTACCCGCGGCGTGACGCAATGTGTTGGAAGTGGTTCAGGTGACTCAGAGGCTGCAGCGGTACAAGCGGTACTGCACGGCACACGATTGCGGGGCAATCAATAGTACCGCAACAATCTGTATAAATAGATAGTGGTTCAGGGGGCGGCCAAGCTGATTTCCCTGTCAGTGCAAACTGCCGCAGGGACCAACCTGTATGCAATTATACGGTAGGCTCTTCAGCCACCTACAAATCGCACCCCTCCACCACACCATGGGCTTGATTCACTACACTATACTGTATAGCAGTTAGGGAGTTTCTTTGGTTTCAGTGGAACTTTAACACCCTCTAGTGTTACAATAGGGGAATTGCTAGATTGGTATACTTTTGTTCTCTCTGCTCGGGTATAAGGTTAGATACACCGTATGGAATGTATGACGTTATGTATGATTGAGATTTCTATGACTTTTCCTTCAATTAAGACCGGTTGCACACATGGTGCTTGATTCACTAAACCGTGAGAACTCAAATATCACACCTTATCAAAGATATCACACCTTATCAAAGTTAGCACACCTTATCAGAGTAGCATAACACACTTATGCCTGCTAATTGGCAATGGCACTCGTCCTGCCCTGAGCCCCTGTGGGTTTGTAGTGCTCGCTACGCTACTCTGATAAGACATGTTAACTTTGATAAGGTGTGATATCTTTGATAAGGTGTGATATTTGAGTTCTCACGGTTTAGTGAATCAAGCCCCATGTGTGCAACCGGTAGAGTTGAGCCGAAATTTTCGTAATTTCGCATTACTATAATTACGCATGCGAAATTTGCGATTACGATGCGAAATTAGCGTAGCGAAATTGCCATTAAAATCGTAATTGAAAATACCGTAAGCGTAATTTTCAACGCGAAATTTCGCGTTTCGTTCATGCCGTAATTTCGCATTAAACGCTACCGTAATTTCGCATTAAACTGTAACGCTCCGTATAATATAAAAAAGCCGCCGACTTTAAGGGTTAATAGCAAAGCCCCCTTAAATGCTAAGAGCCTCACATTTGGAGAATATATTAAGGAGATCAGGAGGAATAAGAGGAAAATTTTTTTTTTTTCAAAAAGACCTTATAGTTTTTGAGAAAATCGATGTTAAAGTTTCAAAGTAAAAATGTATACATTTAAAAACCCGCCGACTTTAACGGTTAATAGCAAAGCCTGCTTAAAGTTTAGGAACACCAAATTCCTAGGGTATATTAAGGGGATCAGTGGGAATAAGAGGAAAAAATTTTTTTTCAAAAAGACCTTATAGTTTTTTAGAAAATCGATTTTTAAATTTCAAGGGCAAAAATGTCTTTTAAATGCGGAAAATGTCAGTTTTTTTTGCACAGGTAACAATAGTGTATTATTTTCATAGATTCCCCCAAGTGGGAAGAGTTTTACTTACTTCGTTCTGAGTGTGGGAAATATAAAAAAAACGACGTGGGGTCCCCCCTCCCAGACCTCTTTAACCCCTTGTCCCCCATGCAGGCTGGGATAGCCAGAATGCGGAGCACCGGCCGCGTGGGGCTCCGCACCCTGACTATACCAGCCCGCATGGTCCATGGATTGGGGGGTCTCGGAAGGGGAGGGGCAGCCAAGCTTTCCCCTCCCCCTCCGAGCCCTTGTCCAATACAAGGACAAGGGGCTCTTCTCCACCTCCGATGGGCGGTGGAGGTGGAGGCCGCGATTTCCTGGGTGGGGGGTTCATTGTGGAATCTGGGAGTCCCCTTTAAAAAGGGGTCCCCCAGATGCCCACCCCCCCTCCCAGGAGAAATGAGTATAGAGGTACTTGTACCCCTTACCCATTTCCTTTAAGAGTTAAAAGTAAATAAACACACAAACACATAGAAAAAGTATTTTAATTGAACAAAAAACATAACCACGAAAAAAGTCCTTTAATATTCTTAATTAACCATTAATACTTACCTGTCCCTTTAAATAAATGATCCCACGCAATATCCTTGGACATGTTCTATCAGTTACAATGTAACAAAGTTATTACAATGTAACAACTTTGTTACATTGTAACTACGCCGCACCCGACGTCACTCGCCGCTCAGCCGCCGCATACACTTACGCGTCCTTGCAGGACGCTAAGTCCACGCCGGCTCCCGCTGTCCACCCCGCCCACATCTGTCACCCACATGTCACCCACATGTGGGTGACATGTGGGAGAGGCGGGGAGGGCAGCGGAGCCGGCGGGGACTTAGCGTCCTGCACGGAGTCCGGACCCGACAGAGCTCTGAGCTATATAGCTCAGAGCTCTGAGAAGCATCTTTGTATTTTGGCTCCAAGGAGCCCCATTGGTCCTTAGCAGACCAATGGGGTTCCTTCAAATCAGAAGGAACCCCATTGGTCTGCTAAGGACCAATGGGGCTCCTTGGAGCCCAAATACAAAGATGCTTAGAGAGCTCTGAGCTATATAGCTCAGAGCTCTGTCGGGTCCGTGCGGCGGGTGAGCGGCGAGTGACGTCGGGTGCGGCGTAGTTACAATGTAACAAAGTTGTTACATTGTAATAACTTTGTTACATTGTAACTGATAGAACATTTCCGAGGATATTGCGTGGGATCATTTATTTAAAGGGACAGGTAAGTATTAATGGTGAATTAAGAATATTAAAGGACTTTTTTCGTGGTTACGTTTTTTGTTCAATTAAAATACTTTTTCTATGTGTTTGTGTGTTTATTTACTTTTAACTCTTAAAGGAAATGGGTAAGGGGTACAAGTACCTCTATACTCATTTCTCCTGGGAGGGGGGGTGGGCATCTGGGGGACCCCTTTTTAAAGGGGACTCCCAGATGCCACCATGAACCCCGCCCCCAGGAAGTCGCGGCCTCCACCTCCACCGCCCATCGGAGGTGGAGAAGAGCCCCTTGTCCTTGGATTGGACAAGGGCTCGGAGGGGGAGGGGAAAGCTTGGCTGCCCCTCCCCTTCCGAGACCCCCCAATCCATGGACCATGCGGGCTGGTATAGTCAGGGTGCGGAGCCCCACGCGGCCGGTGCTCCGCATTCTGGCTATCCCAGTCTGCATGGGGGACAAGGGGTTAAAGAGGTCTGGGAGGGGGGACCCCACGTCGTTTTTTTTTATATTCCCCACACTCAGAACGAAGTAAGCAAAACTCTTCCCACTTGGGGGAATCTATGAAAATAATACACTATTGTTACCTGTGCAAAAAAAACTGACATTTTCTGCATTTAAAAGACATTTTTGCCCTTGAAATTTAAAAATCGATTTTCTCAAAAACTATAAGGTCTTTTTGAAAAAAATTTTTTTCCTCTTATTCCCACTGATCCCCTTAATATACCCTAGGAATTTGGTGTTCCTAAACTTTAAGCAGGCTTTGCTATTAACCGTTAAAGTCGGCGGGTTTTTAAATGTATACATTTTTACTTTGAAACTTTAACATCGATTTTCTCAAAAACTATAAGGTCTTTTTGAAAAAAAAAAAATTTCCTCTTATTCCTCCTGATCTCCTTAATATATTCTCCAAATGTGAGGCTCTTAGCATTTAAGGGGGCTTTGCTATTAACCCTTAAAGTCGGCGGCTTTTTTATATTATACGGAGCGTTACCGATTAACGCGGAATTACGGTAGCGTTTAATGCGAAATTAGGGCATGAACAAATACCCATTATAATGCGAAAATTACGCGAAAATTACGCTTACGCGAAATTTCGCGAAATCCTTCTTCATTACGATTATGTACTTACGGCCATAATCGTAATTACACTAATTACGCGAAATTTCGCGAAATCGTAATTAGGTCATTACGCTCATCTCTAGCAACCGGTCTTAATTGAAGGAAAAGTCATAGAAATCTCAATCATACATAACGTCATACATTCCATACGGTGTATCTAACCTTATACCCGAGCAGAGAGAACAAAAGTATACCAATCTAGCAATTCCCCTATTGTAACACTAGAGGGTGTTAAAGTTCCACTGAAACCAAAGAAACTCCCTAACTGCTATACATTACACCTGCATGATTTAGATACTGCAGGCTGGAGAGGTGGACCACCTAGTCCCTCTACATGCAGAGGAATTACATAGTCCAGCAATTTGTACAGTATAGCACTTGGGTCTTAGGAATGTCTCCAAAGGTATTTCCTCAGAGGCAGAGATTGCTAATGAAAATCACCTGAATGCTTTCCGATTAGCAGAGTTGGCATTACTAGCATTGCTGGCAACTAAACCATTTATCAGTACACTGGTAACCTGAAATGTTACCACCAGACTTCACTTGCTGGTGATAGATCATCAACTGCTGTAACTGGGATGTAACTACAAATCACTGCCCCTCCCCAGCAAACCTTTGATATGGCCCTGGGGTCCCCAAAAGTTTATTCCCAGTAATTCCAGTATTTGCATAGTGTTTTTTTTTTTCCTATTGGACCCAAAGCGTTGGCAAGGCAGCCAGTAGCGCACACTCAGTTGGCAGTAGAAGTGTTAGGGAGTCTTGTCCAAGAACTCCATACTGTATAGGCACTGGCTTACTGAAATAGGTAAATATGAGATTTGAACCCAAGTCTCCTGTGTCAGATGCAAAACCCTTAACCATAAAACTATCCAGTCACTATCTGTTCCCCCTGCCCTCTGCCTCCTTGGTAACCTCAACAGCCTGTGGGCCCATCTGCCATGGGTTATATTTGTCATATAACAATTGTGGCCACCAAAATAGCCCCATGACATGACCTACCCAGGGGCAATACATTAGCGTGTGTGTGTGTGTGTGTGTGTGTGTGTGCGTGCGTGCGTGCGTGCGTGCGTGTGGTGTGTTGTGTGTGTGTGTGTGTGTGTGTGTGTGTGTGTGTGCGTGCGTGCGTGCGTGCGTGCGTGCGGTGTGTTGTGTGTGTGTGTGTGCGTGCGTGCGTGCGTGCGTGCGTGCGTGTGGTGTGTGTGTGTGTGCGTGCGTGCGTGCGTGCGTGTGGTGTGTTGTGTGTGTGTGTGTGTGTGTGTGTGTGTGTGTGTGTGTGTGTGTGTGCGTGCGTGCGTGTGGTGTGTGTGGTGTGTGTGTGTGTGCGTGCGTGCGTGCGTGCGGTGTGTTGTGTGTGTGTGTGTGTGTGCGTGCGTGCGTGCGTGCGTGTGGTGTGTGTGTGTGTGTGCGTGCGTGCGTGCGTGCGTGCGTGTGGTGTGTTGTGTGTGTGTGTGTGTGTGTGCGTGCGTGCGTGCGTGCGTGCGTGCGTGCGTGTGGTGTGTTGTGTGTGTGTGTGTGTGTGTGTGTGTGTGCGTGCGTGCGTGCGTGCGTGCGTGTGTGTGTGTTGTGTGTGTGGCAGCGGAATGTGATGTTTTACCTGCTTATGTCCTGCAGCAGGTTCTCACTCTTCTCTTTTTGACCATGCTCCATACAGCCCAATTACATTAGAGTCTATTTAATGATCAGCCTGTTACACCCAAATTTACTGTTTCACCTGGATACACCAGTGCAGTCCAACTGTATATTATACGCTGAAAAAAGACCTGCAGGAACATTCCTGCTGTGAAGGCTTGTTTGACGCCATTCAGTAAAAATGAATGGGGCCTTTATTGCATCACATCGCAAAATGTGTGACTGCATTACACTACTGACTGATAGTTGTGGGAGTTTTTGCTTTCTTTTTATGTGTAACTGAACCCATTGTGTATCTCCTATGTATGCCAGATCATTACTTCCTGACTCCAATGCGATCCAGATCGTTAGGCGTCCTTCCCAGCGCAGATTACAGGTAAGATTATCACACAAATAAATTTGATGCTGACCTGAGCCAGGAGCAAGGAAAACAGAGAGTATGTAACAGAGCCATAAGCATAAGACACAAGCCAAACCGACTGATTCACAACATCACTTATTTGCTTCCATTTTATAACGCAGTCCCAACATATTACACGGCATAAATCAAGAATAATAATAATAAAAACAGCATTCTATAGAGTTTAAATGAGCTATGTGTATTGCTCTACCGTTGTACCTTGCAATCACTGTATGTACTTTATCTCATGTATGCAGAGGCGTAACTAGAGGGGAGCAGCACCTGCGATCGCAGGGGGGGGGGGGGGGGGGAAGCTGCGAGGGAACCCCAACTACTAACCTCCCCTTCCTCTGATACAGGGGACTATACTTCAGACCAGGAGATTTTGTAGCTACACTTGGCCACACTTGTTTTATGAACCCCGTGAGATGGGCCACCAGGTCGTGAAGGACATCAAGGGGTTGCAAGAGAAGGGGTGTGAACATTGGAGGGTGGAGGGGAATCAACGTTTTGCAGGGGGCATCATGAATTGCAGATATGCCACTGCACAGTAGGGTCTCTGTTATCTGGAACAGGTGAGGATCGCCTGATTCGGGAAATGTGTTATTTCTCAACATGACACTAGTGTATATATCTCCAGAATCCACAAAAATCCCTGTTTTAGCTCACATAATTTTTATGTGCAGGCAAAACACAGGTATTCTACAGTATTTCTGAAAGAAATTGGCGTGTCACAGAATTTGCTGCCAGCCAACAGATTATTCGAGATGTGGAATATTAGTGACAATGGTTCCTCATAGTTACATAGTTATTTGGGTTGAAAAAAGACATACGTTTATCGAGTTCAACCAGAGAACAAAGTACAACACCAACACCAGCCTGCTCCCTCACATATCCCTGTTGATCCAGAGGAAGGCGAAAAAGCCCTTACAAGGCATGGTCCAATTAGCCCCAAAAGGGAAATAAATTCCTTCCAGACTCCAGATGGCAATCAGATAAAATCCCTGGATCAATATAATTGGGCATTACCTAGTAATTGTAGCCATGGATGTCTTTCAACGCAAGGAAAGAATCTAAGCCCCCTTTAAATGCAGGTATAGAGTTTGCCATAACGACTTCCTGTGGCAATGCATTCCACATCTTAATCACTCTTACTGTAAAGAACCCTTTCCTAAATAAATGGCTAAAACGTTTTTCCTCTATGCGCAGATCCTGTCCTCTAGTCCTTTGAAAAGGCCTAGGGACAAAAAGCTCATCTGCCAAGCTTTTATATTGCCCTCTGATGTATTTATACGTGTTAATTAGATCTCTTCTAAGGCGTCTTTTCTCTAGACTACATAAATCCAGTTTATCTAACCTTTCTTGGTAAGTGAGACCTTCCATCCCACATGAGTACATAAAATTACTTGTGCCATAAGGTGAAAGTTTATTGAAATCAATAGGCCGCTGTCTGATTTTAGGAGTAGCAGGTAAAGAATCAGAATTAATGTTCTGACATGGGGCTGCATACATAATGTGCCTGACAGTATACATGTGATCAAATGATCGTGAAAGCACTTTTGCACTTTTTTGCAAATTCTCCTGACAGAGACCCAATATAGGGGTGAACCACATTTGGTTTATGGGTTATGTGAACAACATTGTACAACACTTGTACTTTTTGTTTGATACATTGATTCAGCTATCCTTCAATTAGGGAGGGCTCTTGTTATAGTAGGCTTGTCCGTGGTGTTGTAATATATTGTTGCAGGTAGGAGATATACTAGTACAATAAGTGTTCTTGCCTTCAATTTTTCACTTTACTTTGACTGCTCGAGTATTTTGTCTGAGCAGCTTACTCAGGATAGGTTACAATCAACCAATTTTTTCATATCTAAGAAAAATTACGCCTGTCTTTCTTTTTTTAAGGTGACCAATGAAAATAATTTTTTGTGCCAATAGGGTGTTTAACTTTCATGCTCTGTACACACGCTAGGACCGCAGTCAGCGAAAACTTAGCGATAAAAGGCAGAGAATCATTTGAAAAATGATAATTGCGGTAAAAGACATGAAAATCGCAGTAAAATACAGCGATTATCATCCATGTAGACCGATCTGTCCTGGCAGATCGTTCAGGCAATAATCATTGTCAGTCCTTCATTAGAAAAAATGACATACAATCTATCTATTCAAACGAAACACGTTTTGCGAATCTCGCATTTCCAGGCCCTCATATTTCACACTTCCGGTAATGATATGATTGGAAGACTGTTATTGTGTCGTCGCTGAATTCAAATGAGCACCAACATTGTTCACTCATCGCTAACCATCAGGGATTGCTTGTTTATCGACTGACCACCTGATGCAACAATCCTTTTTGCAATAAGCTGCAACAAGGTCCTTTAGGGTCCTTTCACACTGTGCAAGTTGTGCATCGTTGGTGAAATGTAACACCGTTACCGTTAGTCATGTGGTGCAACTATACAGTGAAACATACGGTACAATGCAAGTGTGCTTCACTGCCAAGGTAAATGTATGCATTTCCTGATTAAATCACAGCACTGCATCGGAAACCTACTGCACGGCACTCAATGTGAAAGCCCCATAGAAATATCGTTGTCTTGCATTGCAATGCTATGATATTGTCCGTTGTGACACAAAGCAACAGACTTGGTGGGAAATGGCCCTTATGCCACAATTGTGTATGTAGTTGCATTAATAATTACAAAAAGTGTTCAATATTGGGCACAATTATCTTCCTTATTGTTTATAGTTGAAGTAAATCTAGCAAATGACAATTGTTGCAGGAAATTATAGTATCGGTGTTTATGCCACAATTTTGTATGCAGTAATCTCAATGATTGCAAAAATATGTGCATTGTTGGACACTGTTAGGAGTGCGTTAACTGCCACAGTGCTCTTGTATTTGTGTATCTATAACAATAAAATGGAGAGGTCCCACTGGTCAGTGTAAAAACCAATGGGAATCCCTGGCAGCAAATGTAATACTTTTGCCAGGGTTTCCTTTTTGAGGCTGGGGAGTGTGAGAGGTGAGTGTTGGTCAGTGGCATAGCAATAGGGGGTGCAGAGGTAGTGACCGCATCAGGGCCCTCTGTGAGTGGTGGCAGGGGGTGCTGTGGGTGCTGGCAGGGGGGGGGTTGCTTTACATCCCCCAGCGGGTGCTGGCAACTGTCATGTGGAGGTCGGTGCTTGCTGTACTAAGGTGGAGCAAACCCCAGCAAAGCCTCTTTAAAAGTGCAGCTAGGCCCCAGGGCACATACACATGTTTAAGCTGGAAAGCGGTTCCTGGGCCGAAAAAGGTTGGGGACCCCTGCTTTAGATTGTAAGCATGCAAGGGCAGGGCTCACTCACCCTTTGGTGTCTTGGAATTTATTATTCATTTCATAGCTTGCACTCTTTGTATACATTTTATTCATCATGTTACACTTGCCATTGTAATCACCAGTTCTGTATTTTGTATCAGTGTCCATATTTGATGTTTATCATTTTCTGTATCATGATGTACTCCGTGTTTGTTTCTTACTTTGTACAGCTCCACAGAATATGTTGGTCCTTTACAAATCCTACACAATAAAACGCAAGTGTCCCTGTGTCCATTGACGGCCGTTGAGACAGGACGCAGCGCAGGCCGGCTGGCCGAGCGGGCGGACAGGTGCGCGCGGGTGTGCGCATGTGACGGGCGGGTGACTGTCGGAGGTGGCGGCGTAAAGAGACCTAGAGCCAGTTTTTAAACGGGCTTAGGTCAACTAGTTAATAATAATAATTTTGAAGCTGTGTTGCCCAGCCACTCTACATATTGCTGGGTGTACATCATCTCCCTCCAGAAGTGATGCATGCATTGGCTTTTCCTATTTCATCAGCACAAAGAAAAGAAGCAAAACAAAGGGGTGCTCCTAAGTGTATCCTCTAGCACTGACTCTTCAGAAAAGGAATAAAAGCCTCTCACCTGATTTGATGGCTATACCTGGATGACAGCTGATATTGAACAAAGTGCATATACCGGTTATCCTGAGAGGTATCCAGCCATTAATTCTGGTGAGAGGCTTTCATTGCTTTATTTGAAGTGTCAGAGCTAGAGGATGCACTTTGAAGTGCCCCCCACCCTTTTTTATGTCTATTGTTTGTACAGACTTCCTGGGGTGTATTGAGACCAGCTTCATGTGGTGTGGATACTGAACTGTTTGAATACTTGGACATTGTTCCCTATTAGCCAAACTGAGGTTACTTATTTTTGCATCATCTTTAAGAAATATATAGGTCCTTATGCAGTGGCATATCTAAAGAGCTTGGGGCCCCTGTGTGAGTTTTACATAGGGCCCCAAACACTCTATTGATATGGAGTCTCAAATCCTGTCAACGACAGCTGCAATATCAGAGATGTGTTTTATTTATTATTTTTATATAGTATATATATATATATATAGCGCCGAAATCTTCTGCAGCGCTGTACAGAGTACATATACCAGTAGTCTTGTCACTTAAAGGACAACTGAAGCGAGAGGGATATGAAGGCTGCCATATTTATTTCCTTTTAAAGAGATTCTGTACCGAAAAAAAGTTCCCCTGGGGGGTACTCCCCTCAGTAGGGGGAAGCTTCTGGACCCTATTGAGGCTTCCCCCGTCCTCCTGTGACCCGCAGTGGTCTCGCTGCAGCCCACAGAACGCACAACCGACAATTTGTCTGGCTGTGCAATATTCACCTTTTCTGGCTCCAGCGGGGGCGCTGTTACAGCTCTTCCCACGGAGATAGGCGAAAATAGGCGATCTCCGTCGGGTCCGCTCTACTGCACAGGCGCAGGAGACTTGCACCTGCACAATAGTGGCCCAACAGTGATCGGCTATTTCAGCCTATCTCCAAGCGGAGAGCCAATACTGTGCCTGTGCTGGAGCCGGGAAGGTAAATATTTACATCCCCGCTGTGCGGGGAGCTTTATTGCCGCCACTGTGGGACACAGGAGGACGGGGGAAGCCTCGATAGGATCTGGAGGTTTCCCCCACCCGAGGTGAGTACCCCCCAGGGGAACTTTTTTCGTTACAGATTTTCTTTAAGCAATACCAGTTGCCTGGCTATCCTTCTGGTCCTCTGCCTCTAATACTTTTAGCCATAGACCCTGAGGAAGCATGCAGCACATCAGGTGTTTCTGATATTATTGTCAGATCTGACCATATTAGCTACATGCTGGTTTCTAGTGTGATTCAAACACTACCACAGCCAAGTAGATCAGCAGGACTGCCAGGCAACTGGTATTGTTTAAAAGGAAATAAATATGGCAGTCCCCATTTCCTTATCAGTACAGTTGTCCTTTAACTGTCCCACAGAGGTGCTCACTATCTAATCCCTACCATCCATAATCATTTGTATGCTGTGGCGTAGCAATAGGGGGTGTAGAGGTAGCGACCGCATCGGGGCCTTTGGGCCAGAGGGGCCCTGAAGGGTCCACTCTCTATCACAGGTTTAGCTCTCTATTGCTCCTGTGCTGGTAATAATCACTTCTATAGATGCTTTGAATAGTAGTAATCATTAACACACTGCTCTCCATCCCCTTCTTGCACCTCTGACACTGTGGTTATCCTTGGCAGGTTTTTGTGTGCCCTACCAATTGTTATGTATAGAGTGCTTGGGGGACCCCATGTAAAACTTGCACCGGGGCCCATAGCTCTTTAGCTACGCCACTGTATGTATGTATTGTATAGTGCCTGTACCATAGTCTAAGGCCAATTTAGGGAGAAGCCAATTAACTTATCTGTATGTTTTTGGGGAGTGGGAGGAAACCCACGCAGACACGGGGAGAACATACAAACTCTGTGCAGATATTGCCCTGGCTGGATTTTAAAAGGAACCCGAAGCGAGGAAAATTATTTAAAATAAACACATGACGAAGCTGCAAATTAATATTACACACTAACCTCACCGTCAGTTCCTTTCAGAGGCTCACCATTTTCTTCTAACAGTGATCCCTTCCAGTTCTGACAATATTTTGGCAGAACTGAAATATACCAGTTTCTGTCAGTTATATATCAGCAGCTGTCAGTTACAACTGAATGTGCAAGGTAATGTCCATATACCAGTTTCTGTCAGTTATATATCAGCAGCTGTCAGTTACAACTGAATGTGCAAGGTAATGTCCATGTTTCCATATGGCTCAAGTGGGTGATATTACAGTTTAATAGTGTGCTGACTAGGAAGCTGTTAGGAGGTAACGGCCATTTTTAAAATGGAGGACGGAGCAATCCATTGATGACAGTGGACAAATGGGACACCGGAGAGGAGAAAGAGACTGAGGAGTAGACTACTACACAGGAGGTTAGTATGACCTGTGTATGGTTATTTTGACCTTTTATTTTCAGTTCAGGTTCTCTTTAAACCAGGGATTGCTAACCACCTTGCCACTGTCCTGCCAACATTTACAGTGGGATGCGAAAGTTTGGACAACCTTGTTAATTGTCATGATTTTCCTGTATAAATTGTTGGTAGTTACAATAAGAAATGTCAGTTAAATATATCATATAGGCAGTGGCGGCGCTACACTGGGGCTTACCCAGGCTTAAGCCCCAGCTGACAAGCTGTCAGCCCCTGCAAAAGCCCCCCCTCCGCAGGGTTGCCAAGCAGCAGGAGGGGTGGAAGCGGAGAAAAGAGGAAGCCGTGTGGACAGCGGCGGAGAAGGGGGCCATCTCCCCCCCTTCCCTCACCTTGGGGCTCCCACTCTCTGCCTCGCTCCCCCCTCAGATATCAGTGGCTGGCGTCAGAAGACTCACTCTCTTCCCAGTGCGGCTGATCTGTGCGCCGCTCTGGTCTAGTCTAGACCAGAGTAGCGGCGCACAGATCGATCTCTCTCTCCCGCGCTGAGAAGAGAGGAAGTCTTCTGATGCCAGCTGCTGATATCTGAGGAAGTGACGACAGTGGAAGGCACGATGGAACACGGAAGAGGTGAGTCATCCCCGCCCGCTGCCTCTTACTAACAGTGGCTGCTGCTACTGTGCTTAAAGCGGAATATAACCCTGCATTTCAACTTTACTCTAAAACATTATTTACAGTATATTATATGCAACCAGCATTTTTTTTTTACTAGACCAGCATTGGAAGGGTTACACAGAGCTTTAAAGTTCCTGGAGATTTCTGCAGACGCATCCAAAGCTTACATAGATACATTTATGTAAAAAAATGTATCTAAGTGTTGAATGTGACTCACTCTCCCTTACATAGTTACATAGTTATTTTGGTTGAAAAAAGACATACGTCCATCGAGTTCAACCAGTATAAAGTACAACACCAGCCTGCTCCCTCACAAATCCCTGTTGATCCAGAGGAAGGCGAAAAAACCCTTACAAGGCATGGTCCAATTAGCCCCTAAAGGGAAAAATTCCTTCCCGACTCCAGATGGCAATCAGATAAAATCCCTGGATCAACATCATTAGGCATTACCTAGTAATTGTAGCCATGGATGTCTTTCAACGCAAGGAAAGCATCTAAGCCTCCTTTAAATGCAGGTATAGAGTTTGCCATAACGACTTCCTGTGGCAATGCATTCCACATCTTAATCACTCTTACTGTAAAGAACACTTTCCTAAATAAATGGCTAAAACGTTTTTCCTCCATGCGCAGATCATGTCCTCTAGTCCTTAGAGAAGGCCTAGGGACAAAAAGCTCATCCGCCAAGCTATTATATTGCCCTCTGATGTATTTATACATGTTAATTAGATCCCCTCTAAGGCGTCTTTTCTCTAGACTAAATAAACCCAGTTTATCTAACCTTTCTTGATAAGTGAGACCTTCCATCCCACGTATCAATTTTGTTGCTCGTCTCTGCACCTGCTCTAAAACTGCAATATCTTTTTTGTAATGTGGTGCCCAGAACTGAATTCCATATTCCAGATGTGGCCTTACTAGAGAGTTAAACAGGGGCAATATTATGCTAGCATCTCAAGTTTTTATTTCCCTTTTAATGCATCCCAAAATTTTGTTAGCTTTAGCTACAGCGGCTTGGCATTGAGTATGATTATTTAACTTGTTGTCAATGAGTACTCCTAAGTCCTTCTCCAAGTTTGATGTCCCCAACTGTATCCCATTTATTTTGTATGGTGCTAGACCATTAGTACGCCCAAAATGCATGACTTTACATTTGTCAACATTGAATTTCATCTGCCATGTATGTGCCCATATAGCCATCCTATCCAGATCCTGTTGCAATATGACACTAACTTCCTGAGAGTTGATGATTCTGCACAATTTTGTATCATCTGCAAAAATAGCAACATTGCTCACTACTGCATCTACTAGGTCATTAATAAATAAATTGAAGAGCACTGGACCCAGAACAGACCCCTGTGAGACCCTACTGCTAACAGTCTCCCATTTTGAGTACGATCCATTGACCACAACTCTTTGTTTTCTGTCCATTAGCCAGTTCCCTATCCATGCACACAGACTCTTCCCCAGTCCTTGCATCCTCAACTTTTGCACCAGACTTTTGTGGGGAACAGTGTCGAAGGCCTTTGCAAAGTCCAAGTATATCACGTCTACAGCATTCCCAATATCCATATTAGCATTCACTACCTCGTAAAAGCTGAGCATGTTAGTCAAACAGGACCTGTCTTTAGTAAACCCATGTTGATGCTGAGAAATATGATTATTTTCTACTATGAAGTCATGTATAGTATCTCTTAGTAACCCCTCAAATAGTTTGCATACAACTGATGTTAAGCTTACAGGTCTATAATTTCCTGGATCTGATTTTTTGCCCTTCTTAAATAATGGGAAAATGTGGGCTGTACGCCAATCCACTGGGACTCTGCCAGTTGCAAGAGAGTCACAAAAGATAAGATAAAGGGGTTTATCTATAACTGAACTTAATTCCCCTAGGACCCGAGGATGCATGCCATCCGGGCCAGGTGCCTTGTCTATTTTTAATTGATTTAGTCTTGCCTTCACTTCTTCCTGCGTTAAGTATTTAATATTACAGTTAGAAGATTGAGACTCTTCCGCCTCTGTAGTTTGCAACAGTGCTGTTTCTTTTGTGAAGACAGAAGCAAAGAAAGCATTTAATAACTCTGCCTTACCTTGGTCATCCAACATTGAGTTCCCACCCTCATCCTTTAGGAGTCCTATACAGTCAACCTTTCTTTTTTTAGAGTTAATGTACTTGTAAAACTTTTTTGGGTTAGATTTGATATCCTTAGCGATTTGTTTTTCAGCTTCAATCTTTGCCTGCCTAATTTCTTTTTTACAATTTTTATTGCACTCCTTATAATTGCTTAGTGCAGCCTCGGTCCCCTCCTGTTTTAAGACCTTATAGGCATTCTTTTTCCTCTTCATTTTATCCCTAACCTTTCTATTCATCCATAGAGGGCTTTTTTTATTCCTAGATATGTTGTTTCCATATGGGATATACATACTACAATATTGATTGAGTATAAGTTTAAAAGCTTGCCATTTCCCTTCAGTGTCTTCCCCTTGTAGTACATTATCCCAGTTCACCAAACTTAGTGCCTGCCTAATTTGATTGAACTTTGCTTTTCTAAAATGCATAGTTTTAGTGGTCCCGCTGCCCCGTGGCCTATCAGTCAAAACGTTATCATGTTGTGATCACTATTTCCCAAATGTTCTTGAACCTGCACATTTGATACATTATCTGGTCTATTAGAAATGATCAGATCCAGTAACGCATTCCCCCTAGTTGGTTCAGTTACCATTTGAGTCAAGTAATGACTGAGAAGGAGCTGCTAAAGAGAAAGAGTGTGTAACATTTATCACTTGTTACATTCTATTTAGTTAAATGTATCTATCTGAACTTCTGCATATCTCTCCACGAACTTTAAACCTCTGTGTTTAACCCTTCCAATGCTGGTCTAGTAAAAAAAATGCTGGTTGCATATAATATGCTGTAAATAATGTTTTAGAGCAAAGTTGAAATGCAGGGTTATATTCCGCTTTAAGCAGGAGGGGGAGCGCACATGGTTGACCCAGGTGAGGGGGGGGGGGTTCCTGCTGAGCTTAAGCTAGAGGGGAAGTGCACATGGGGGGCCCAGGTGAGTTGGGGGGGTCCTGCTGAGCTTAAGCTAGAGGGGGAGTGTACATAGGGGACCCAGTTGAGGGGGGGTCCAACCCCCCTTCCTGCCCTCTACCCTCTTATACGGCGTATGCTACGCCGCGGGTCGGCTAGTAGCTTTAAATTTTACACAGTCATATCAAACCCACATGTAGACATCCTGTTTCAGACTTTTGGTCCTCATCAGTACATGCCGGGGATTGATATGTCTGTATGCGATAGGGCTCGGACTAGTACAACAGAGTAACCAAGCAGCTCAGGGTGATCCAAACCACTCGGAATGTATAGGGGATAAAACGGACCAAAAAGACCTCCTACTAAAAAAAAGCAAAGCTTGGTGTAATTTGCCTTCCTAAAACAGAAGGAAATATGCAATAATTCAGCTATAAGTGAACATTTGTGTTTACCCACTATGCACTGCTACTAAATATGCAAATCATTCCTTTTCACCCTTAGTAAGCCAAGCAAGCATCCAGAACAACTGGTGTATAGCAAGCCTATCGCTTTAAATTTTACACAGCCATAGCAAACCCACATGTGACAGCCTGTTTCAGACTTCTGGTCCTCATCTGTACATGGCAAGGATTGATATGGCTGTATGAGATAGGGCTTGGACCAGTACAACAGAGTAACCAAGCAGCTCAGGGTGACCCAAACCACTTGGAATGTATAGGTGGATAAAAGGGACCAAAAAGACCTTCTACTAAACAAAATCAAAGCTTGGTGTAATTTACCTTCTTAAAACAGAAGAAAATCTGCAATAATTCAGCTATAAATGAACATTTGTGATTACCCACAATGCACCGCTACTAAATGTGCAAATTATTCCTTTTCATCCTTGGTAAGTCAAGCAAGCCTATAGCTTTAACCCATTCAGGTTCCGTCGTTTTCACTTGAGAAATGTTCACCTCCCATTCATTAGCCTATAACTTTATCACTACTTATCACAATGAACTGATCTATATCTTGTTTTTTCCGCCACCAATTAGGCTTTCTTTGGGGGGTACATTTTGCTAAGGGCCACTTTACTGTAAATGCATTTTAACAGGAAGAATAAGAAAAAAACTGAAACAATCATTATTTCTCAGTTTTTAGCCATTATAGTTTTAAAATAATACATGCCTCCATAATTAAAACTCACGTTTTGTATTTGCCCATATGTCCCGGTTATTACACCGTTAAAATTATGTCCCTATCACAATGTATGGCGACAATATTTTATTTGGAAATAAAGGCGCATTTTTTCCGTTTTGCATCTATCACTATTAACAAGTTTAAAATAAAAAAAAATATAGAAATATTTCATCTTTACATTGATATTTAAAAAGTTTAGACCCTTAGGTAAATATTTACATTTTTTTTATTGTAATGCTTTTTTTTTATATTAAACATTTTATTTGGGTATTTTTGGGAGGGTGGGATGTAAAGTATAGTTTTATAATGTAATTGTGTGTTATGTTTAACTTTTTTTTAATTTTAGTTGTAGTTTTACTTTTTGGCCAAAAGATGGCGGCCATGAGTTTGTTTACATGACGTCACTCTATGCGTAACTCACGCTTAGAGTGACTCATCGGGAAGGGAACGGCCAGAAAAGGCGCAGCTTCCGAGAGAAGCTGTCGCTTTTTCAGCGGGGGAGAGGAATCAGTGATCGGGCACCATAGCCCGATACATTGATTCCTTGGCTACCGAATCCGCGGCCGGGAGTGCGCGTGCACGCGCACGATCTGCCACGGGAGTGCGCTGTAGCGCGCATGGTTCCTGGACGTAGTTTCTACATCCAGGAACTAAAATAGGTTAAGTTTTACACAGTCATATCAATCCCACATGTGACAGCCTATTCCAGACATTTGGTCCTCATCAGTACATAGCAGAGATTGATAAGGCTGTATGAGAAAGGGCTTGGACCAGTACAACAGAGTAACCAAGCAGCTCAGGGTGACCCAAACTAATAAGAATGTATAGGATAAAAGAGACCAAAAAACCCTCCTACTAAAAAAAGCAAAGCTTGGTGTAATTTTCCTTCTTAAAACAGAAGCAAATCTGCAATAATTCGGCTATAAGTGAACATTTGTGGTTACCCACAATGCACTGCTACTGAATATGCAAATGATCCCTCTTCACCCTTAGTTTGATATGACACTACTTCTTCTTGCTTGGACCAGCCCAGGGGGCAGGGCGCTACTTCTGCTTCTTGCTTGAAGGTTGAGGCACTTACTCTATTATATATATATAGAAAATATGCTTGCTATACACCCTTACCAAGGGGGAAAAGGGGTCATTTGCATATTTAGTCCCAGTGCATTGTGGGTAACCACAAATGTTCACTTATAGCTGAATTATTGCAGATTTCCTTCTGTTTTAAAAAGGCAAATTACACCAATACAGTGTGTGGCATTGTAGGAAGTGACGACAGTGGAACGCACGATGGAACATGGAAGAGGTGAGTCATCCCCGCTCGCTGCCTCTTACTAATAGTGGCGGCTGCTACTGTGCTTAAGCAGGAGGGGGAGCGCACATGGGGGACCCAGGTGAGGGGGGGACCAACCCCCATCCCTGCCGCTGTGCCCAATACCCCCTTCCTACCCTCTACCCTCTTATGCGGCATATGCTACGCCGCGGGTTGGCTAGTTATTTATACTGTACCAACTTCTTCTGTAGTGCTGTACTTAACATAAAACGGACAATGTTGTAGAGCAAAGCTGCTTGTCGCCCAGTTTCGGGGGGTTACAGCATGGCGCATGGGGAAGGGGCAAATGCATGTCAAGGAGCAGGAAACATGCCTCTGTCTCCCATCCCCCCACCGTGCTGCCTCAGGTACACTTTAAAGGGGGGCTATGGAGAAAAATTGTAAAATTTAAAATATGTGCAAACATAGACAAATAAGTACATTTTTTCCAGAGCCATAAATTACTCCCTGTCTCATCTACAAACCCCTCAAACCACTTAGTCCCCTCCCTTAATGCACCTTAAAGGGGCACTATGGCAAAACATTGTACAATTTAAAATATGTGCAAACATAAACAAATAAGATGTACGTTTTTTTCCCAGAGTAAATACATTACTTTTCTCCTATGTTGCTGTCACTTACAGTAGGTACTAGAAATCGGACAGAAGCAACAGGTTCTAAGTATCTCTGAAGATAATCATCTCTGCTCTAATTAATGTGCATAGCCTTGTTATAAGACCCCACTTAAATTGGCTTGGTGTGTACAAATTAAGATAAAATAAACAGGGGTCCTACATTTTATTGTCATGTTTTTGAGGTTGTTCTTGGGATCCCTGTCTTCATCAGCATAATTGATTGCAGTAAGGCTTGTGTCTTGTTGATAGAAGCCTTCTCTTAAAGAGACTCTGTAATTTTCAGCCTTATTTCTTCTATCCTATAAGTTCCTATACCTGTTCTAATGTGGTCTGTTTTACTGCAGCCTTTCCTAGTTGCACAGTGGCTGTATTATCTCTGTTATATAATCTAATCTTCTTTCCTTTGACGGCTTTTGTCGGCTGAGGCAGGAATGTGCTGCTCTACTGTGATAGGCAGAAGCTATACACACCCTCTCCAAGCCCCTCCAGGCTCTGCATGAGTCACAGACTGAGCTTCTCTCAGCCTATCACATGCTGGTTAGCAGCCATGTCTTTTGTTTGTAAACACTGCCTAAAACAGGCAATTAAAAGCCAGGATTTCAGCAGGGAGTGGCAGAAACAGCACAGAGGGGCCCAGGAGAACATAATGAATAGAATGGTATGCTTTTGATTGTAAGAATTTAAGGAGTACAGATTCTCTTTAATGTTGCCTGTAGTCATCATGTTTCATGCAAAGTCCCTGGAGGAGGTTCATCCTCATTGAGGTCTTCTGCTAAAAAAAACAAAAACAAACAAAAAAAAAAACAGGCTGCCAGCCTGCCACCAACATCTCTTCTCAGCTCTTTTTGGCTTAGCTGGGTCATGCGGTTGGCAGACCAAATGTCTCCACAATAAACTCTGTGGAAGTTCTTCTACATAAATTGGCTGAATTTTAATGTGATTTCTGAATACTATATAATTTATGCACATACATCGGTGCTAATTAACAGAATACTTACCTTATGCGATATGAGATAAAGTGAAGGCAGGAAAAAATCTTTAAGCAACGAGTTTTAAGAAAAGACTTGAAATCCTTGGTCAGCATGGCCGTCACTCGATATCCCATAGCATTAGCCATGTCCCTCCATTGTGACGCTTGCGCCTTGTTTTGTCAACACATTCGCCACTCATCCATACTGACTATTTTTAGATGCAATCTGAAAACTCACCTCTTCAGGCAAGCATACTCTCCTACCTAGGACACTGCCCACTAACCACCGTTTCTACCACTCCACACACAGCTTCCCTTTACCTACTGTCCTATACCTTAAACGGTTAAACTGCAAGGCCATTTGGCCAGGGCTCTCGTCCCCTTTTGTCTTACAATGCTGTGTAAGGGCCAGAGCCCACTAACGCAGTTGTATCCGCTTCTATCCGCTTTTCAGCATCTCTAACATTGATGTCTAACTGAAAAGCGGATACAACTGCATCAGTGGGCTCAGGCCCTAATGGGTGTACATACATTCCACCACTTTGTAAAATATGTAGTTAATTTTTTTTACTGCTTTAGCTGACATACCCTCTTGTCTTGTATCAACTGTTGTATTGTATACTTTGTATTGTTATTCCTGTATGCTATTGTACACCTCCACGGAAGATACTGGCGCTATATAAATCAATAATAATAATAATATAATAATGTTATGTTCACCTGCCTTTCTCAAGTGGTTTCGCCTCTTATGCTGCCTTGAAGAGGAACTCCAGTGAAAATAATGTAATAAAAAAGTGCTTCATTTTTACAATAATTATGTATAAATGATTTAGTCAGTGTTTGCCCATTGTAAAATATTTTAAATCCCTGATTCACATTCTGGCATTTATCACATGGTGACATTTTTACTTTTGGCAGGTGATGTAGCTGCTGCATGCTGTTTTGGCAGTTGGAAACAGCTGTAAACAGCTATTTCCCACAATGCAACAAGGTTCATAGACAGGAAACTGCCAGAAGTATCACAGTACTCAGAGCTTCTTGTGGGAGGGGTTTCACCACAATATCAGCCATACAGAGCCCCCTGATGGTCTGTTTGTGAAAAGGAATATATTTCTCATGTAAAAGGGGGTATCAGCTACTGATTGGGATAAAGTTCAATTCTTGGTCAGAGTTACGCACTGTTTTAGTATTCAATGATTCATTTTCGCCGATACTTCATGTTATAACTTATCTTTTCTTTTGCTCTAAATTTTATATACGAATTTTAAAAAAAGCAAATAAAAAAGTAAAAATAAAAAGAATTTTAAAACATCTAATATGTGCTAAAAGGTTTTGCACATTAGGCCCAGAAAGAGAGATTAAAATGTATCATGATACATAACATTCATTTAATTCATGTAGCTCTAGTGGTTTATTTGACCAAAGAGTTTTGCCATAGATCAGCCCAAGCTTATGTATATGCACTAACCCTCAGCCTCCAAGCTACCTAATACTGGAGGGGGATAACTTTTGGCATGTTTGGCATTTCTTCTGTATGATTCAGATTCTGTATGTCCCTTTATGTTATAATATCCCCCAGAGAGAGGTAAAGGACATTTTTTATTGTTATCATTTAAACTTTGAAAAAATGGATAGGGTCTACTAGACGTTCAAGAAGACTAGTGTATTATAGCTCATAGATGTTTAGTATAGGACATGGTCTACAAGTTTAGGCATTATCTTAAATAAAAACAAGCGTATTAAACCATAGATAGACACATACAACTCGACAGACATTCTATAAATTCAAAAATATTGCACTTTCCTTGTTGGTCAAGTACTTTGCACATTCTTAATTATTCACTGTATCCTTTTGAGGACAATGCTATAGTAGGGCAATATCTCCCAATGGGGATACATTCAACGTATCCCCCCATTGCATCAATACAACCGGAGTCATAGAGAAATCATCCCAAATCACTTAAAGAGAACCTGTACTGAGTAAAAATATTTAAAATAAACACATGAGGTAACTTCAAATGAACATTTCATAGTTACATTGCCATCAGTTCCTCTCAGAAGCTCACCATTTTCTTCTGACAATATTTATTCACTACAGGATAAAATGGTCCAGGCCCTCAAAATGCAAGATGAGCGGAATATTGCCTTTTAACAGTATAAGTAGATCAGTGGTCTAGACTGCAGTGCTCAAGTTATGTCACACAGAGGGAGGGGTGAGTGTGGAGAACAATGCTCTTGACCAATGCTCAGCCAAGTCGATCCAATGCGATGATTGCTGGTCAAGGCGTTAGAGGACCACTGTTCACACACTAGATTCTTGGCAGAGGCATTTGTTAACTTGTGACCAGCCTCCTTGGCCAAGTTTCATCTAGCACGTGTATGAGACTATGGGGTTGATTCACATAGGTTACTTATTTTTCACCTTAACTGTAAGGAGTGCTAATGCATGAGATAAACAAATAAGGAGAGATAATTTGTGATATAAATAGATAAGGAGAGCTAAACCATGAGTTATGTAGCATAAGGAGAGCTAAACCATGAGTTATGTCACATAAGGAGAGCTAAACCATGAGTTATGCCACATAAGGAGCGCTAAACCATGAGTTATGTCACATAAGGAGAGCTAAACCATGAGTTATGTCACATAAGGAGAGCTAAAACACCATGAGTTATGTCAAATAAGGAGAGCTAAACCATGAGTTAAGTTAGATATGTAGAGGTAAATCATGAGTTAAGTCATTGAAGAAAGATAAATTGTGAGTTAATAAATAAGGTGAGATAATTTAACAGAAATGCTTTGTGAATCAGGCCCTAAGTCTGGTTGATCTATAGATAGATAGAAAGATACAGGGAGTGCAGAATTATTAGGCAAGTTGTATTTTTGAAGAATAATTTTATTATTGAACAACAACCATGTTCTCAATGAACCCAAAAAAAACTCATTAATATCAAAGCTGATTATTTTTGAAAGTAGTTTTTAGTTTGTTTTTAGTTTTAGCTATTTTAGGGGGATATCTGTGTGTGCAGGTGACTATTACTGTGCATAATTATTAGGCAACTTAACAAAAAACAAATATGTACCCATTTCAATCATTTATTTTTACCAGTGAAACCAATATAACATCTCAACATTCACAAATATACATTTCTGACATTCAAAAACAAAACAAAAACAAATCAGTGACCAATATAGCCACCTTTCTTTGCAAGGACACTCAAAAGCCTACCATCAATGGATTCTGTCAGTGTTTTGATCTGTTCACCATCAACATTGCGTGCAGCAGCAACCACAGCCTCCCAGACACTGTTCAGAGAGGTGTACTGTTTTCCCTCCTTGTAAATCTCACATTTTATGATGGACCACAGGTTGTCAATGGGGTTCAGATCTGGTGAACAAGGAGGCCATGTCATTAGTTTTTCTTCTTTTATACCCTTTCTTGCCAGCCACGCTGTAGAGTACTTGGACGCGTGTGATGGGGCATTGTCCTGCATGAAAATCATGTTTTTCTTGAAGGATGCAGACTTCTTCCTGTACCACTGCTTGAAGAAGGTGTCTTCCAGAAACTGGCAGTAGGACTGGGAGTTGAGTTTGACTCCATCCTCAACCCGAAAAGGCCCCACAAGCTCATCTTTGATGATCAGGGGCGTGCCGAGGCAGAGGCAAGAGAGGCCCCTGCCTCAGGGCGCAGTGTAGGAGGGGGTGCACAACTCACTCAGCTAGCATTCCCCTGTTGTGTTTGAAGCAGAGAGAAATAAGAAAACGGGGTACATGGCAGTGACTGCAAGCTAGATAATTAGAGATTAAATACTAAATAATAATAATAATAATAATAATAATAATAATAATTAAGATGTTGGGCACCCTGGGGCACCTCCTAGTCTTATAGGAATCAGTGTATGACAGCTTGGGTGGGAGGGATGGAGGGGCGCACTTTGGTGTATCAGCCTTGGGTGTTGGAGGACCTTATCCCAGCTCTGTTGATGATACCAGCCCTAACCAGTACTCCACCTCCACCTTGCTGCCGCCTGAGTCGGACTGGAGCTCTCTGCCCTTTACCAATCCAGCCACGGGCCCATCCATCCGGCCCATCAAGACTCACTCTCATTTCATCAGTCCATAAAACCTTAGAAAAATCAGTCTTGAGATATTTCTTGGCCCAGTCTTGACGTGTAGATAGATAGATAGGCACGGCTAGAGAACCACTTTCCACGGCTGTATGATGGTCATCAGTACCAGTACCATCAGTAACACAGTAAAAGGGTAAGGTGTGATTAAGTGTGTGTGTGTATATATATGTATGTATGTATGCGTGTGTGTGTGTGTGTGTGTGTGTGTGTGTGTGTGTGTGTGTGTGTGTGTGTGTGTATACAATTAATATTTCTTTGTGACCTTAGCTGCTTTTCCTTTCTATGTCACAAGGTTACTGATTCCCTCCTGGTGCAGGTGTGGAAGGCGGATTAGTAATATAGCACCGTCTCCCCTGCACTACTAGCACCGTACACCACAGTAAATATTGGAAGAGATTTTTGAACACACTGTAAACACAGTGCCTTAATGCTGACTTAATTTGACTGGAAATGTCACTGGATTTATAACACTTTATTTTACTGACATCATTTTGTGCAGACGAAGGGTGTGGGGGTAGAAGGTGGAAAGGGAGCAGATTCTGCTGAAATATCATTATTAAAAAGGCATGCTGAAAAGTCAAGTAGACCAGAGGGAGGTATTTAATGAAAGTGAGGTGCCGTATTCTGCAATGATGCCGTAGGGAGTCTGATTCTCTTATTTATTTGGCTTGCGCGCTTAGCAGTCGTTAGCAATGCATCTGTTAAACCTCCACTTCATGAATAGCTGCTTTTTTTTTGCTAGGAGACACAAAAAAGCAAAAGTGCAAGACAAAAATATGTTTACCCAGAGCGAACATCACCTCT
This sequence comes from Hyperolius riggenbachi, assembly GCF_040937935.1. NCBI lineage: Eukaryota > Metazoa > Chordata > Amphibia > Anura > Hyperoliidae > Hyperolius > Hyperolius riggenbachi. The sequence continues at coordinate 134,348,117 of NC_090648.1, forward strand.
AACAGAAACAGCAGATCAAATGCCTGACCTGGATAAGGTACAGCAGCCTGGTTTTATGCTTTAAAGGGCAATCCCTGTGAAAAAAATAACACTTTTAAAGCTTTTAAAATAACTCTGCCTTCCTGTACAATATTTATTTAGGTTTGTGCTAATCTGTAGTACTGTCATTGGAAACAGGTCTTTTTACATTTATAGGAGCAAAGGTGGCACAGATATCAGTATGTTTGCGGCAGGGGAAGCAGTTAGGGTTAGGCATCAATGGTGGAGGAGGGGTCAGTTAGAGTTAGGTAGCGATGGGTAGGTCAGTTAGGGATAGGCATTGGTGAGGGATGAGGAGTTTCTTAGAGTTAAGCTAAGCACACACATCTAATAATTGTCACCCATTGGGGATCGGGAAACAATACGTTAGGCAAAAATTTGGGGAATGATACTGTACAGACACATCCCTAGCCTTGAGACTAGATGAGACTAGACTAGAGACAGAACACAGATGTGTTCTGTTGCTATGGAGGGGGGCGAAGGGGTGACGATCGGTGGACAACGGAGTGGCATCAGTCGCTCAGCAGGGGTTGAAAGTAGCATTGCGAAGGGTCATGCTCGGGCATCGGGGTGATTAAAGAACAACTAGAAACTGTCTTTCTGTAAACCCCACATACCTAAGGAGCTTTTAGCCAGCAACAATAGAAAGCTTTTCAGAAGTCTCTCATCACTGCCCGTGTGAAAAAATGCCTTGTTTACCAGCCGTTTGTAAAGGTTTTGTGTCTGCATCAGGCTAGAGGCTATACTATGTAGCTAGGTTCCACTTCTGTCACCATTCACAGTGGAATGATTTACTGTTTGTTTATGCCCTGCTTACACACACACAGGGCTTGATTCACTAAAGCATGCTAAGTGTTAACACGCCAGTGAAAAGCCCCTTAGCACAAGCAAAGTGCCTTTGCACGCGCTAATATGCGCGCAAAAGTTTGCACGTGCAAAGTCCGCATGCAAAATAGTTTGATAAGCGTACTTTGCACATGGACGGTGCAACGTTTCACACGTATTGGTGCGACGTTTCCGAGCAAACTACTTAGCACCCTAGTGTGCACGTGCAAAGCTTTTAGGCATGCTAACTTTCTTAGCACGCTTCAGTGAATCAAGCCCACACACTGCTTTTTCACAGATCATATGAGAACAGCAGAGGGATTTTTCGATACAGAGAAGGATCTGAGAGAAGGAGGCTTACTTTATTCATGTTCTTGGATGCTTCCCCTCATTCAGAATGAGCTGTCCCTGTTTACTTTAGACTGCAAGGCAGAGAGAGAGAAAGAAAGACAGAGACAAGAACACACAGAGCTGCAGCTGATGTTATTTACACACATTTGAAGCGAATTTCTCAGTAAAGATTATTTCCGTATGCTGGATGTTCTGGACACAGTCCTTCATAGTGATTGTATTGGTATTTGCTAGTAATTACTGGAAATTTATGTGGCATTTAGAATTTTAGTTAACTTTGATAGTCCTTTAAGTGTCCAATACAATGAATCCTCAACTATGCCTGATGCCTGAGCAAAACTGATCAGGGCCGGTGTACACACATAACAATTGTTGGCTGGAACAGTCGTTAACGGTTATAGCATGTGTGTATGTAGCTTTAGGCATCGGTGGGTAGGTCGGTTACGATTAAACATTAGTGGTGAAATGGTGGTGGTTAGGGTTAGGCATCGATAGTGGGAGGGCTCGTTTGACAATAGGGTTAGGTTTAGCATTAGTAAAATATTGGTAAAATTTTCTACCGGAATTACCATCACACAATAGCAGAATATCTATATTTTATTGATATTCTAAAAGCGGCTTTTTCTGGTACCCCAACTTCCTCAGTGGCCTTTTTGCATGTACGCTCTTTCCCCAGGACCCCCATCATTGCCACCACCATGCCTATAAGGCTTGCAGTTTTTGTAAATACGAATTTATTTTCTAAGCCTTCAGTCATTCCACCATACTTCTATCTCCTTCCTGTATATATATATATATATATATATATATATATATATATATATATATATATATATGTATACACAGTATATGACATCTTCATTTGATTGTAATTCTTTAATCATTCTGATGCCCTATGCAGGACAATTCACACCCAAACATTTAGCAAAGCTGTATATTAAAGCCCATCTAAAGTAAAAAATGAAAAAAATCTGAGGAGTTGTGTGCTATTATACCATGCTTTACATCCACTATATAGCCTTCTAGTTAGGTGATAATTTAATATACTGCTTACCATATATGTAAACTAATCCTGGCTTAATGTTATTCAGACCACAGAGGCCTACCCTAGATCCTGTTGAGTAGAAGTGGTCTTAACAACCTGCTGTTAAAACTATAACATGACATGCTGGTAGTCAGCTGTGATATTAGCCATGCTCCCTCAAGGATGGAGATAATATCAATGAGATGGGCAGCAACAGAGCTCAGATGACAACCAGTATGTGTGTAGTAAATACTGTGTGTATCTGCTGATGTCCTATCAAAGATACCTGAAGTATACTGGTAGTTATGCATAGCATTTTTTTTAAATGCTATGAGAACAATATTCTTATTTACCAATGATAAGCAAATGTGTGCGAGTAAATACATTTTCGTAGGAATTATTTTTGAATAGATGTTATATGCATCAATATAGAGGTGTGTGTGGATGTTTTTTCATTGGCTCTGTGATTAGGTAATTGCTCAGGCTTCTGCTGTTTAGCATTGATTTGCATGAACTTTCACCATAGGAGTCAATGTTGGTCCCTGCTGCAATGCAAGGAAATTACAGGGCAAAGGACCGACCGAGGAGGACCCAATAAAACACATTATTGGGTCCCAAAACCAGGATCCTTATGGGCTTGAAAATGGACCAATCAGATTAAACCTTGGTGGGGTTTGATTGGTGCATTTTCAACCCACAGGGGCGTAGCAATAGAGGTTGCAGAGGTTGCGACCACATCGGGGCCCTTGGGCCAGAGGGGCCCCAAAGGGCCCTCCCTCAACTGCAGTATTAGCTCTCTATTCGTCTAATGCTCATAACAATCACTTCTATAGATACTTTGAATAGTGATAATCATTAACAAACTGTTCCCCATCCCCTTCTTGCACCTCTGACACTGTGGTTGCTATTGGCAGGTTTTTGTGCGCCGTATCAGTTGTTATCTATAGCGTGCTTAAGGGGGCCAAATTGTAAAACTTGCATCGGAGCCCACAACTCCTTAGCTACGCCATTGTCAATCCACATAGCTTTACATACAAAATTTGCATAATCCTGCATCAATTATGTTCATCTCATTGACCATCCCTACTAAGAAAAGGGCGTCAGAGTTCTGCAGTTGCCAGTAACAGTGACATTTTTGGTTTATGTACAGTTCCCAAATGTTCCTATTTATAGTAGGATGCACAGTCCTTCTTTGGGAACCACATCCCTCTGTCCCTGTTGCCTCTATATGTGATGTGACCCTTTTTCAGGATTAGTGAGCAGATCTGTATAAATAAATGCATTTGCCTCTAAAAAAATATGTTTATGTCATTCTAAACTTTATTCACAACAACCTGTACATTGATATAATGCTTATTTTTAAATGCTTACATCGGTTTGGAATTATGCGTATTTCTGCAAAAATTCTGTTTTTGTTCATTTTCTTCTATTCAGCAAATAAAATGAAGTTAGTTGAGGTTATAAAAATATTCCTATTTGTATATTGTTGATATTATTGGGAATACAGCAGATGTTTTTGTTTGCAAGCTTTAATAACCACGTGTTGACAGAATTGCTATTAGACATTCTTTGGAATCCTCTGGAATTCCTGAGGCCCAGTAAAAGCAGGAGCAACAAACAACTTAAACACAGATCTAACTTATTCCTCCCACTAGGCCCAGCAGCCAATAACTCACACATTTCCTATGCACACACAGAATGTGCTTTACGAGTTTACAATTAGACATCTTAACAGAGTAAAGCTTACAGTCAGGGCTGACATTAGAATCTATAAATGTTTTCTGGCTCTATATTAAGTCTACCTCGGGGCTCTCCTTTGGCCCCCATGCTGGGTAAGAATCCAGGACTCCCCACCTTGGCCTCCAAACTGGAATAAAACCTGTACCCTGAGTCCCATGCACAAACATTTTCCTAGTCTTGAATAAATATTCAGAGACAAAGTTTGTTTTGCCTTCATCTCCTGCATCACCTGACAGCAAGTAAACCACTTTAAGGTGTATAGCCAGGAGAGGTGGGGGGGGGGGGGGGGGGGGTGAGATTCCCCAGCTGCTCCCTACAGGACAGACTTCCAACACTATGAGCTGCAATATTCACAATTAATTCTGTCTGTGATATACCCCTTGCATTCTGACCAGCACCAACACTCCTAGCTGCTGCAACCAACTCCTTCAGCTGAACTGATTTAGGTCACATAAGCAGATTTTGTATTGGGTGCAGTGAAAAATGGCGTGGAGTAAATAAGGGCGCACAGAGACGCCGATAAAGTTATTTAAAACGCCATTAACCGTTTTAATCAACTTACCTCTCCTGCTTCTATTGAAGCCCCGTCATAGCACCGGCAGACATTTCTGGATGATCGGCTCAGGCAAGTGCCTGCAGCCGTGATGATTGCAGAGGCAGGACTGTGGCTGATAGCCCCATGTTACCGCTCCTCTGCCGACCAAAAATCATGGAGCACAGTGCAAGCTGGTCAGGCAGAGGAGCGGTAACAGCACCGGAACTATGGGGCTATCAGTGCACAGTCCTGCCTCTGCAATCATCGCTGCTGCAGGCACTTGCCTGAGCCGATCATCCAGAAAAGTCTGCTGGTGCTATGACGGGGCTTCAATAGAAGCAGGAGGGGTGAGCTGCAGCGCAGTTTGATTAAAATGGTAAATAGCATTCTAAATAACCTGTTCAATTTTGAATAGTTAAAACGCTAAATAGCGTTTTATACTGTAACTGAATGTGACGCCATTATTGTACTGGCTGTGCGCCATAATTATCTGCTCCGTTTTGTATTACTATATTTGTTAAGCTATAATATGCTATATTTAGATTTGTGCCTGGAATTGGGTTTTAAAGTAAACCTAAAGTGACTTTTTGACAAAAAGCTAGATACTTCAATAGAGAGAAACCTCTGGATAATCGTAAGGCTTCCCCATCGTCCACGGCAACACCGATACAGCGCTGGGATCCTCTAAGCAAATAGGACAAGAGCTTGTTGGATGTGCTCTCATGTCCATGCTGCCCTCCAAGGGCGAGTGTGGCAGCACTGCGCCTGCATGAGACCTGGTTGTGGCTGCACAGCAGCATGGAGCCACTTGTGCATGGCTTTTCCCTGTATTGTGCTACTGCGCCGCCGCCACCAGGACTTGCGCATTGCGACCACGGTCAAACACAGAGAGGAACGCAGCCATGAAGAAGATAAGGGTCCAGCGGTGGAGTCAAGGAGGACATAGGAAGCCTCTGGATCATCCAGAAACTTCCCTCCACCTAGGGAAGTATCTGTTTTTTTTATTTTTGCCCACAGGTTTGCCATAATTAAAACTGAGCCAAAGTTCAATTAAGCAAAAGCATCCATTTATATAATGGCAGGACTTAGGTTAAACATTCACAATCATGCATTTACAAATGGAAATCTAATGAGAGATATGTAAATAAATGATGATTGACTGCAAGCTCTAAATAATAATCAAGCGACTTGCACGTCCCAAATGAGGACAGTAAATCAGTGTTATTTTGGACATGTTATGAGATGGTTACACTCATCCATGGAATAACCTGCTATGTTTGGAAAGGCTGAAGGCAGGAGAGGACAGGGAAGGCCAGTAACAAGGTGACCTGACACCGTCTCTGACCAAATCACTGAGAAGGCTTCACATACAAACACAACACACTGTTTTGGAAACAGTAAGTTCAAACTGACTCAGCATGGACCAGATGACGCTCAGGAAGAAAAAAAGCTAGCAGTGCTTTGAAGTTCCTGGCAGGATGTGTTTTCATGACGGCTATGAGAAGACTTTCCAACATTCTGCTGAGAACAGTTATACTTATTCTGAGTGACATTTTTACAACCAGACATCCAGGCCCCCTATACAAGTCACTGTACTGCGCATCTTATGGAGATCCTGAAGTCAGTTAATTCATACCACCCAACATATGAGGATGGGAAAGAGGGACACACCGGGAGGGACAGAGTAAGTCATGCGGTGACTAGGTAGTCAGGTAGTCGGATAACTAGGGGGATAATTTAAACATTGCAATGACCGGGTCAAATAGGCAAATAAAATGTGTGGGTTTTATTACAGTGGCATGTATTATTTTAAAACTATAATGGCCAAAAACTAAGATATAATGATTATTGTTTTTCTTATTGTTCCCATTAACATGCATTTAGAATAAAATAGTGATAAATATATAGGCCTCGATTCATAAAGCATTCCCGCATTCGGAAATGCAGAAAACCGCTCACTTTACCGACCACACAGCAAAATATGTATTCATAAAGGCTTTTTCCGCATGAAAAGCCGACATTCGCGAGCAGAGTGATCAATCACCGCCTTGCGCGGTGATTATCATAGCAAAAGTAACAAATGTCAATTCATAAAGATTAGAGGTAGCGGTATGCGGACGGGTATTACCGCTACCTCTGATGTGGCGAGAAGCATGCGGAATACAGTGCAGTGAATGGGACAGACCTCCCAAGCAGCTGCAGAGAGAACACCGCACGGAGGGACTCCGCCTGCTTCTCCTGTTTCCGCATGTCTCCCGACAGCCTAACGCCTGCCTACAGCGGAATATCTCCGCACGCCTGTCACAAGTAGCAAAATTTTTATGAATTACCACCCTGAAGGCGGAAATACCGACAGCGGTGTTTCCCCGCTCAACGTTACCTTCCCGACAGCACTTTTATGAATCGAGGCCATAGTGATATATAAATAGTGATAAAGTTATTGGCGAATAAATGGGAGGAGCAATACAAGGGAAGATTGCCTTTATCCTGAAGGTGAAAACACCTGTGGGCTGAAGTAGTTAACCTCTTTATTAGCTTTTTAATAATGCGTAGCCGGTAATGATAACCTCTGTGTGCTTTGAATAGTGCTAACAAACTGTCACTGAGGCTGTATGTAGCAGGTGTTGGTGCTTCATGCCAGTTGCTATGTATAGAGTGCTTGAACAGGCCTAGTCTAAAACATGCACTGGGACTCATCATAGCTCCTTAGGTAAAATACATACAAAAATGGCGCTGGAAAATGTAGGGTGAAGTCGATAAACAGCTCACCCTGCTCCTGCAAAAGTCCCGAAGGCGTTAATTAGTATCCCCCCTCTAGGCCGCCATGGATCAGGGGTAAAATATGTAATTCCACTGCTTCCTATTGCTGTTACGCTGTTAAAATTACGCTGTTTTTATATCAATTTGGGAACTGTCCTTTGACGCCGCCCAAATTACTATCTGAACGCCGCTAAAGCCGTAATTTACATTGGTGGTGCGCCCAAATTTCCCTGCGCCGTTTTGCGCTGTCTTTCTAAGCCAGCCACTGCAAATAATTCTGACTTGCCTGCAATTAGTATGCAGCCTGGAATTGGACCAAACAAATTAACTTACTGTTCAGCTTTAAACTGCATATAATCTGGGCCGGTTTTAGACTTTTTGCTGCCTAAGGCAGACTTGTGAAGATGCACCCCCCGATTTGGAATGATCGCTCAGCACCTGACAATTCACTCTGATTACATGACATGCTGCAGCTTAACACAATAGTGTGCGAGTCTGTGACAAACTTTTCACCCTCAGCCACTCCATTCCTCCTCAGTCAGGACAGCATTGACACCTCCTCCCTTCTGCTGTGCAAGTCAAATGAAATACTGCTGCTCTCCTGCCTCCCCCTCCTCACTCATTGTCAGACTCCTCACACAGCACAACAAGCTGCTTTTCCCCAATGATGACCTCTTCACCTCGCTCTCCTCTCACTTCTCCTACTCTGACTGCATGCTGTAAATGTAAACACACAGTACAAACATGCTGCCCCTGTAATCTCTGCTCCTGATGCAAATGTTTCAACTTGCTTCATGAGAGAAGCGGCCCTGCATATAATTTGCACTAAATCGGAATGCAAGCCAAGTTTCACTTCCCCCAAGCCCCCTGCAGCCGTCCTGTGCCCTCTCAGCTCCTCGAGTGTCCTTTGTTTGCCTTCCCTGCCGTCAAGTGTGTCATGCGCAGTATGCTATGCTTGCCTGTGCAGGACACGCTTGACGGCAGGGAAGGCAAAGAAGAGTGCGCATTGCCGGGGGCCGACTTTTAGTCGGCCGAAAACGAAACTAACCTGTGGCGGGACCGGCTTGGGGAAGCCCCAGCCCAGGTAAGTAAAACTTTTTTTCCCCCTGAGTTAAGGTTCCCTTTAAAAGGATATGTAAGCTTATGCATAAGCAAAATCTATGCTATTGAGGAATTAGGACTTGTTCACTCTGCATGCATTTGTAGGTTTTTTTTTTAAAGCACACTTTTTGTCATTCCTTGTAAAGGTTAAATTAAAGTGATAGGAAGTTAAAAATAGCATTACTGCTGTAAAACATTGAACACAGAAAATTAACAGAAAACAAGAAAGACTGGTGTATTGTCACTGGAAGGGAAATTTCCACTTCCAGTTGCTAATTAATAATATTGCAAGTTGCAAGACAATCAGTTCAGTCTTGTAATTGAAGTGGAACCGAAGTCGTTTAATTATTTTTTTTTAAATTCCTATGAGCACACCATTAAGAAATGACTCAATTTAAAACGTAATATTTACATGTAAAAAATGTATTTTTACCTAAAACAAATTATATTGAGAGATTTTGGCCTGCCCCCTTTCTGCCCCTTGCTGCCACGATTGTATGATTGTATTGCAACTACTTCAGAAGTAAACAAACAGTGAAATTTGTGAGCAGCCTGCACCACCTTGTGGTATGCTGGAAAAATAACATGCTAACACAGTTGTAATAGAAGAATGATTTTATAAATGTGTAGGTTTAAAGCAGTAGATGCTGAACAAATAAAGCCGATAAAGTTCTCTGCCCCCCCACCCTGGATACATCTGATGATGTTTTTTTTACTCTACATTGTTTACTCAGCTCAGTATAGCTCAACACAATCTAATAATCTGATAATTTTGAAAAGACAAGGGCATTCTTTTCAATTTGCCTCTAAATGTGTCCCTCGCCGCCAGCTACTTTCATATCGTCAACAGGCCCGGCAGGCCTGGTGACTCATAGGGCTTGATTCACAAAGCAGTAATAACTGTTATCACGCTGTGAAAAGTGCTTCACACGAAAGTTAGCGTGAAAACGGTTTTCGCATGCAAAAATTCACGTTCGTGCGATAACTCAAATTTTTCAGGCATTAATGTTCCTCGTTCGCGCGATAAATTCACTTCATCGCGCGAACACGCACTTTTTTACAGCCGTGATAACAGTTATCACGGCTTTGTGAATCAAGCCCATAGTCTTCTTCACCTTCTCGTCCACAATAGCGCTATTGCAGACGGGAACGCATAGAAGGAGACGCGTGGCCAGGCCTGTGCAGGTGCAGTGTGCCTTTTGGCTGAGATCGGAAGTAGCTGTCGGCGGGGACAGGAAGATCTGAGAGCGACTGCGAAGGCACGGGATGGCTGCAGGGGGGGGGGGGGGTAGAAGCCCCAGATGAGTAAAAATTATTATTATTTTTTTTTGGTTAGGCTTAAGAATCCCTTTAATGTTTTAGACCAGAGATGAAATTTGAGTTTCATACCACTTTAAATATGCAAATTGGGAGAGTAACGGCATAAACCCCTATTCCCCTTTACTCATACAATGACATGTCCATGAGGCTTAACTCTCCAGTTTGGCTAGGCAATAAAGCAGTGCAACATACCCATGCGGCTATATAGTGTTGTGCGATGAGATGCGTCATCTGGGTGGCTGCACTGTTATGTTCTGAACAAAGGCCCGTTGAGGTGGATGCAGCCATGTCTGTTATGTTGGAGCAGTGATGGGGAACACCTCTGTGGTTATTACATGCAGGGACCAGAAGCAGGTGGTGAACTTTCATTAATCTAGAAATCCCCTTTAAACATATAAACTGCGAGTCTTCCATATGAACTTTGGCGTGTCCTCGAATGATTGTGCACATCATCATTGAAATTCTAATATCTTATTACCATCCACACGCAGTATGTTTGGGAAGATGGAAAGGTCAGCGTATTTTATTTGGTGCCCCCCCCTTTTCTACTCCGCGGCACTAAATCCCGAGGCGAAGAGGAGGGGGGACGGAATACGGAGTGAGCGAGATTTACATTTTCGCTTTGGTAACTTATAGCGGGGATTAAGGGAGAGGCGGAAAGCGCTGTGTAATATTTCTCTGCTGACTTGTTTTATTAGCTTGCTTTAAACATGTTACATTACTGCATTTACTTGAATTGGCAGCCTGATAAATACCTCTCCTGGTCGTGATTGCGATTGCTCAGGGCATTAATATTATTACATTCTGTCAGTGGGAAACGTCTGAGAGATGACTTACTGTAAAGATTACACGCTGAAATAAATCACGTTCCGTTCATTGTTACCGTTTATGGCCTCTTGGAATGGAGTCAATCTCCTTTTAAGTTGCATTTCTATTTTTTTCCTCCGCACTCTCAGCCTGTTACATTATGTATCGCTGTCAGATTGGAACAGATGAGGTGTCAAACATGAGCCTTTTTGAATAATTTCCACCCTCGGGTTGTTTTTATGAAGGACAAGTACAAAACCGCATAAGAGAGGAGGGGGGATGGGGTTACCCAGCTGATACGGCTGCAAGTGGGTCAGAGGTGGACTCAGAACAGTTGCTCTACTCTAGATTAGGTTGCTGTGTGCTTTCTAATGGCTTCTATAACAGTAAACTGACCCAGCTGGGCTATATTTACCATATAAATACATAAGGCCTTAGGAAAATGGGTCATCGTATAAAGTTTTCTTGCTTTCCTTTTACCTTTACAGCTTCCCTTTTTTCTGTTTTTACCAGATTTGTACATTTGGTTTATAATAGGGTTGTATATGCATCTGTTAGCTGTAGATCTTATAAGTAGATGATTTACAAGACTAGGGAATCTGATAGGTTATATGATAATGATAGTTAAAATCACAGGTGTCAAACCTCAAGGCCCGCGGGCCGATTGCGGCCTTCTTTGCCATTTTATATCGGTCCTCTAGAGCAGTGTTTCTCAACATTTTATTGGTATGTACCCCTTTTAAAACCCTGTACTCACCAAGTACCCCCTAAGCATAGTAAACATTTTCACAGTACCCCTTGACAAATATATATTTAATCGTAGTGCATTATAATTGGTTCTGAACAATTTTCAAGCATTTACTATTGCTTTTAATTAGCTTAAATAGCTTTAGTACTAATTTGTAGTTGTTTAAATAAGATTTATCATTTTCTAAAACTTTACATTTGTTATTCTTGGTTAAGTATATAAAGCCCGAGTACCCCCTGGAACCCTCCGAAGTACCCCCTGGGGTACGCGTACCACACGTTGAGAACCTATGCTGTAGAGCAGTGTTTCTCAACATTTTATTGGCATGTACCCCTTTTACAACCCTGTACTTACCAAGTACCCCCTAGCATAGTAAACATTATCACAAGTACCCCTTGACAAATATATATTTAATCGTAGTACATTATAATTGGTTCTAAAGCATTTCCAAGCATTTACTATTGCTTTTAATTAGCTAAAACACTAATTTGTTGTTGTTTAAATAAGATTTATAATTTTCTAAATCTCTAAATTTCTAATTCTTGGTTAAGTATATCAAGCCCAAGTACCCCCTGGAACCATTGGAAGTACCCCCTGGGGTACGCGTACCACACGTTGAGAACCTAGGCTGTAGAGCATTGTTTCTCAACATTTTATTAGTATGTACCCCTTTTAAAACCCTGCACTCGTCAAGTACCCCCTAGCATAGTAAACATTATTGCAAGTGCCCCTTGAAAAATGTATGTATGTATCATATAACATGATAATTGGTTCTAAACAATTTCCAAGCATTTACTATTGCTTTTATTTAGCTAAAATACTAATTTGGTGTTGTTTAAATGGGATTTATCATTTTCTAAAACTCTAAATTTGTTATTCTTGGTTAAGTATAGCAAGTCTGAGTACCCCTGGAACCATCAGAAGTACCCCCTGGGGTACGCGTACCGCACGTTGAGAACCTAGGCTCTAGAGCTTCGAATATCAATCATTGTAAGGAGTAAAAGGACCATAGCACACTGCCTTCCCATACAGAGGTGCACACTGGTGAAACATTGTCACTTTGAGCTGGGATGCAGCAATAACCCACAGAACCTTGGGTACAAACCCCCAGGTAACTGAGCAAACACACGCACACATACACTTACACACCATCTCCACTCATGGCAGAGTAGGGCAGCAGAGCAATGTAATATCTACCTGCTCCAGCGATGCATTGTGTTGCTTCTTCCAAGCAGCCACATACTCTGCTTCCATACCTCCAGCTTTCAATCATGTAGCAAGCATGTAGAGCCAGAGGTATGCAGCACAGAGTGTGTGGCTCAGGGGCGTAGCAATAGGGGGTGCAGAGGTAGCCACCGCATCAGGGCCCTTGGGCCAGAGAGGCCCCTAAGGGCCCTTCCTCAACTACAGTATTAGCTCTCTATTGGTCCTGTGCTGGTAATAATCACTTTAGCTATTAACTATAGATACTTTGAATAGTAGTGATCACTAACAAACTGTATTACCCATCCCCTTCTTGCTCCTCTGACACTGTAGTTGCCATTGGTAGGTATTGGTGCGCTGTATCAATTGTTATGTATAGAGTGCTTTGGAGGCCCCATTGTAAAACTTGCATGGGGCCCACAGCTCCTTAGCTACCCCACTGGTGTGGCTGTCAGGAAGAGGAGGAGACCTATTAAACTGTTCCACTGCACTACTCTGCAGAAGGGGAAGGAACAGTTCAATCTAGTTATGCCATTTATGTTCAATAAATGTTAAATCTTAATAAACTATTTGACCCATGACTTAGACAATGTTGTAGATTGTGGCCCCTTACGTGATTGGGTTTGACACCCCTGGTGTAAATGATCCTATTTACAATAGAATTTGCAGACTATTGGGGGGTCTTACAATATTCTTCTAGGCTGCTGGTTTTCATCCTTGTAAAATGTACCTTGTTTGGTTTTCATACCCTGAGATATGCATATCGGAGATGCGGCATAAGAAAACATAAGAGAAAACAATGCAAATCAGAGATAGAGAATCTTCAAAAAGAGTCACATGGAAGCAATGTTGCTGGACCAACCCTGAATAGAAAGTATACATTTTTACATTCCGTTTTTTAGTCATCTCTCTGGACCATGACAATAGAGTCAACTGTGTGCTCCATAATGGTAGGAGAAAAGCAGAAAGAAACAACTCCCAATGAGGTAGTGAATGCTAATATGGATATTGGGAATGCTGTAGATGTGATATACTTGGACTTTGCAAAGGCCTTCGACACTGTTCCCCACAAAAGTCTGGTGCAAAAGTTGAGGATGCAAGGACTGGGGAAGAGTCTGTGTTCATGGATAGGGAACTGGCTAATGGACAGAAAACAAAGAGTTGTGGTCAATGGATCATACTCAAAATGGGAGACTGTTAGCAGTGGGGTCCCACAGGGGTCTGTTCTGGGTCCAGTGCTCTTCAATTTATTTATTAATGACCTAGTAGATGCAGTAGTGAGCAATGTTGCTATTTTTGCAGATGATACAAAATTGTGCAGAATCATTAACTCTCAGGAAGATAGTGTCATATTGCAACAGGATCTGGATAGGATGGCTATATGGGCACATACATGGCAGATGAAATTCAATGTTGACAAATGTAAGGTCATGCATTTTGAACGTACTAATGGTCTAGCACCATACAAAATAAATGGGATACAGTTGGGGACATCAAACTTGGAGAAGGACTTAGGAGTACTCATTGACAACAAGTTAAATAATCATACTTAATGCCAAGCAGCTGCAGCTAAAGCTAACAAAATTTTGGGATGCATTAAAAGGGAAATAAAAACTCGAGATGCTAGCATAATATTGCCCCTGTTTAACTCTCTAGTAAGGCCACATCTGGAATATGGAATTCAGTTCTGGGCACCACATTACAAAAAAGATATTGCAGTTTTAGAGCAGGTGCAGAGACGAGCAACAAAATTGATGCGTGGGATGGAAGGTCTCACTTATCGAGAAAGGTTAGATAAACTGGGTTTATTTAGTCTAGAGAAAAGACGCCTTAGAGGGGATCTAATTAACATGTATAAATACATCAGAGGGCAATATAATACCTTGGCGGATGAGCTTTTTGTCCCTAGGCCTTCTCAAAGGACTAGAGGACATGATCTGCGCATGGAGGAAAAATGTTTTAGCCATTTATTTAGGAAAGGGTTCTTTACAGTAAGAGTGATTAAGATGTGGAATGCATTGCCACAGGAAGTCGTTATGGCAAACTCTATACCTGCATTTAAAGGGGGCTTAGATGCTTTCCTTGCGTTGAAAGACATCCATGGCTACAATTACTAGGTAATGCCTAATGATGTTGATCCAGGGATTTTATCTGATTGCCATCTGGAGTCGGGAAGGAATTTTTCCCTTTAGGGGCTAATTGGACCATGCCTTGTAAGGGTTTTTTCGCCTTCCTCTGGATCAACAGGGATATGTGAGGGAGCAGGCTGGTGTTGTACTTTATACTGGTTGAACTCGATGGACGTATGTCTTTTTTCAACCAAAATAACTATGTAACTATGTAATTAGACCAGGATTTGGATAAGGGCAAAATCAAAGAATGGGGTTTTATGGAGTGGCTTAGTACAACTGTGTAAAGTTTAACCTTTCATACTCATGGCATTAAAAGTACAATTATGTCTTGGGGGGGGGGAGCAATTTTGCAATGTTCATTAATGTGTCAGACATGAGTATGTTCCCAACGGAAAAACACCTGGTGCGCATTCTGTGGCTATCCATCGCCTTATCACAGGCAGCATCTCAAATCAATTCTAGTGCAGGAATTAGAAAAGATATTTTATCTCTGGTTGGAAACCCTTTGTTTTCTAGCACCACTTGTTTCATGAAGCTTCAGAAACATAACACCCCAAGGTGCTTCCTATGTACCATAGTGCTTTCTGGGTACATTGGCCTCGATTCACTAAAGGGTGCTAAGTGTTAGCAAGCCAGTGAAAAGGCACTTAGGATGTGAAAACGGCTGTTTCATGCGCTAGTATGAGCGCACAAAAGGTTAGTGCTGCGTGATGCGCTTGAAACGTTGCACCGTTACACGAAACGTCGCACCGATCGCATGCAAAATAGCCTGAAAAGCTATTTCACACGCGATCGGTGCGACGTTTCGCGCGCACCAACTTAATGCGCGATCAGTAACAGCTTTGGACGTGCAAACCACTTAGCACCCTAGTTTGCACGTCCAAAGGTTTTAGGTGTGCTGTGTTAGCATCCTTTTGTGAATCAAGCCCATAGTGTCCAGACCCAGTCCCCACTAGGGATGGTTGGAAATTCCCATTTCCGAATCCGCAGAAATTCCCATTTCCGATTTTCTGTTTTCCCATTTTTCTGATTTTTTGTTTTTCTGATTTCTGAGGAATATTTTATTAGTCATTTTTGTCATAATGCAAATATTGAAAAAAAAAATGTAATTGGTCTAAAATTTTAATTTTGCTAAATAATTCTGCATTCTCTGATTGGTCCACTGCTTTTGAGTTCTGTAATTGGGCTAACATTACTGAGTTGTGGTAAATCAGATTTCTGCGGAAATCGGATATCATTGGAAATGCCAATTTCTGATTGAAAATGCGAACATTTCAATTTCACGGAATCGGAATGATTATCCCTAGTTCCCCCAGATATCTCCATGTGATGTCATCAACCGTGCAGTGTGGACGTTTGGATAAAACAACTCCCAATGAGGTTGATGCACTAACTGCCGGTAATATTTCCATGTGCTGGCAGCACATAGCAATGTTACAGGTACTACCATTAGAAGTGTAACGCACATTACGCTATAAGCGTGACCCGCAGTACAGGATTAGCACAAGCATTACTATGGTAACACACATTACATTACTTTCATAATGCGAGTTACCATAGCAATGCTAATGTAAATCATGTACAGCTCCACTGTTGCTACTGCCAGCGTACCACAGTGTACCACACTATTAGCACGATCCAGAGTATATGATTAGCGCAAGCGTTGCTGCAGCAACACACATTAAACTTCTTGCCTAACGCGTGTTACTGTAGCGTGTTACTTGGGTTAATCATGTACTAATAGCGCAAATAGCGTAGTACACTGCTGGCGCTAGTAATGGTTAAGATGTTTCTATTGTTCTACTCAGGTTTGATTGGATTGTCCCCACAGCTGCCACAATGCCAGGAGGGGAAAGAATCCCCTTATTCAAAAGATACAAGACGGGTGGGGTGCGCTTTTTGCACCAAGGTTGGCTCCAGGATTTTAATCCACTGCTGAGGCAGCTGTCAAACTGTGGCAAAAATGGGTGTGTCCATGCATTGGGAAGTGGGTGTGGTAATGATGGGTCATGGGCGGGGCCAAATGTACTTGAACTTTATATATTTGTATTCATACTGTGAGTATCGGTTTGCAGCTCCCACCTTTCTTAGGTGGTTCAGTAATTCTGATTAGGGTGGTGCACCTTTTTCTTGTATGTCCTCAGGTCCCTTCCACACATTAGGTCAGTAGAGCTGATGCTTCTCTCTCCATTTGTTTTCTGGTTGCTCCTTCATCATTGCACCTTCCATAATTATCAAGCAAAATCTCTTTTATCTACGAAGACTAGTTACTCCTTGATGTTCGTGAAGACCTCCTATTACATTCTGCTGGCGTTTGATAAGTGGTCGCCTATGAATTTTAAAGGTGGTTTAGTGAATGTCACATCTGTTCAGCAAATAGCAAATAGATGAACTGTGTTGCAAACTGCTTTCTAAACGCTTGGCAACTGCCTAGTAAACTAAACCCATTTACTTCAATGGTAATAGTTACCTAACGACAAGTGTTTACAGAGTAGCTACTGGGCATACAATCTTGCACACAAATGAGCCACTTCCCATGTACTGCTGAATGTACTATGCCATTAGAGTGCATGGCATACCGCAAAGACTGGGGTTCAGAAGTTCAGACATCTGCCAGCCATTCATGAATACCCTGCTGAAGTGTAATAAGGCAGAGGCCAGCAAACAAGTGCTGGGGATGGCAGAATTCATCATGGAGAGCGTCAGCACGTCATGCTGTCAGTCCGTGGAGTGCCCTGCTGCAGAAAGTAGCGCTGAAAACTTCTGCAATAAAGTCTAAACACTAGACAAGCTTCTTATGTCTAAAGATATCCACACTAATGTAGAACTCACCTTAAAGCGGATGTGAGAAGAAAAACTAACTATAACAAGTAACTTGTCTATATATCTTATCTAAACTTTAGATAGTTTACACAGCAATTCTAGCTGCAAATAGCTTCAACAGTATATGATTACTTCTTTCTGTGATACAATGACAGCAGCCATGTTTTGCTTGTGATCATTACACAGTCAATCTGCTCTGTATCTCCACATCTCAGCCTTTGAAAACTTCACTCCCCTCTCCTCCTCCCTCCACCCTTCTGCCTCTGAAGTATATATCTAGTAACCACCTCCTCCTCCCCAGATTGAGCTCCCATAAGCCCTTGTTACATGGGTCTCAGAGTGCCTTGGCACTGGAGGAGCTGTGGGTGTGGCTTGTTTAGTTTATAGGGAATTAGCGTATTGAAAAAAAAAGTATTTGGCTTGAGGAATGCCCTATAAACCATATGTAAAGACCAAAATTATGCAATGAGTAATAGTTTATCTCGGATCTGCCTTAACGTCATGCAGGGTCAGGCAGGATTTTTCCTCTATGTCTCTATGTGACATACAGACTGGCAACAACTTCCCAGGAAGGTTAAGTACCCCTGAATCTGGAAAAACCTATTGATTGAAGCCCATGGTGGGCCAGATTACCTCCTCCTGAATGTACTGCCGCTGCTTGTTGTCCTTCCCCCCCCCCCGCTGTAAACATGCCGGTCCTTCCATCTCTGCAGCCACCCGGAAGTATCTCCAAGAAGCACAGAGCGGTTCTGAACTACACAGGCGTGAGTTTTGAATTGGACCTATGCAATGAAAGAAGCACTTGGGGACAAGTGCTTGCTTTTACTGTGCTGGAACGTTTCAGAACGATTCTGCTTGGGAGAAAAATGTACTACCTTGGAGGATCCCGTTGAATATGAGAAGGACTAGGGAAAGGGGGAGGGGGACGCTGAGGACAATGAGCAGTGGCAGCACACTCAGGAGAAGGTAATGTAGTCCATCATGGGCTTGGTGTCAATGCAAAGTTATGTTAACTCATTGGGGATGGCAGACTCTGGCCCTTTTAAGGACCAGAGAGCCGTTTTTTTAGTTTTGCTCTTCCTGATCACTGTGATTGGCTCCTGACTGCTGTACGGAATTTTACTGTCTTTAGATAGCAGGAGATCTGTGCTGGCAGGGATTAGAGATGGCCCGAACGGTTCGCCGGAGTACTTGTTCACGCGAACTTAGCTGGTTCGAGTTCACGGTAAACCGCGAACACTTAGTGAGTTTCACCCGCCCCCTAAACTACATCATTGGGCTAAACTTTGACCCTCTACATCACAGTCAGCAGACACCTGGCAGCCAATCAGGCTGCACGCCCTCCTGGAGCGCCCCTCCTTATAAAAGGCAGCAGAGTCGGCCATGTTCTCACTCTGTGTGCTGCTGTATTAGTGAGAGAAGGGAGAGACATTGGAGAGATAGGGAAAGCGATAGTCAGGAGGTATGTTAGGTTGCTCCTTGCTGATATTTGTTGATGAAAAGCACCCCAAAACAGCTCTTTTGAAAGCTAATGTTCTTCTGATGTGTTTTTTTTTTATGTGCGTATGCCACTGACACTGCATATACAACCCTGTCTGTTGCAGCTGACCCTTGCTAATTGCTGTACTGTGCCAGGCCCAGCACATTCAGTGCTGCCTCTTTCACTGCCTCTGTGTGACTGCACTGTCAGTCCCCACACAAGGCATCTCTGCCTGCACGCCGTGTGACTGCCTGCCCCAAACCTAAGTCAGTCCCCACACAGCATCTCTGCCTGTCGGCCGCTTGACTGCCTTCTCCGCCACCACCAACAGGGTCCAGGACTCCATTTGGATTTCTGAATTTTTATGGCTGCTGCTGCTAGCAGCGGCTGCTACCAAACATGATAACTATTTTTTCTGGTGCGTGTACATGCCTAATTTTTCTGGCTGCACTGCGTCTGCAACAACAAAACACAAGGCATGTACATGTGTCAATTCCCCTTTGTGATCGTTACCTTGCTGTGGTGAAGGGGCTTGCGTATCACAATGAAGCAATGACCTATATGAGTGTGTTGGGGCGGGGGGCTCACCCAAGATAAAAAGGTCGTTGCTTCATTGTGGATAGGCCAAATTCGATCATCTGGACAGTCACTGTTGTTCTGTCATTGAGCTACCACAGCCCGACCATATGGGCTTGAAAACCGCCATCGCCTGCATTCTCGCCATCATGCGCACCAGTCCTGCATGGCCATCACTACACAACTGTTTGCAGTGCGTTACACAGTGAGTTTGGTCTGTCAGTGTGAAGCAGTACACTACTTACACTAACTGCTGATCCATGTCTACACACGCAAGATATTTTCAAGCACTTTAGACCTCCAATTTAGCAATGCAATGTGATTTCTGCCTTTTAGGGATTATAACCTGGCTGTGCGTCAAATCCGTAATTTTCCCCGGGGCTTTTGGCATGTATCCCACTCCGCCATGCCCCCCTCCCGGTGTTAGACTCCTTGAAACATCTTTTCCATCACTTTTGTGGCCAGAAACAGTGTTTGTAGTTTTTCAAGTTCGCCTGGCCATTGAAGTCTATTGCGGTTCAAAAAGTTAGCAGGTTCGCAAACTTTTTGGGAAGTTCCAGTTCGAGGTTCGCGACCTGAAAATCGGTGGTTCGAGCTATCTCTAGTGGGGATGCCCTATTGCATCTTCTACTCTGTAGTCGTCGGCATTAAAACTACGCAGCATCAGACTTAGCCACAAACTGGTTAATAGAAGTGGTCAAATAAATGCTAATAATTTTGAGTTTATGCACATTTTATGCAGATTGAGGCTACTTGAAATATCACTGGTCAATCCTGCAGCTGCTGCTTTTCATTTCCAGTGAAATTAAAGTGAAAATAAACTTGCTACTGTTTATAGGCCCGGAAGAAGCCAATATACACGTCTGTAATATAACCAACAAATCACTTCACCTAAAAGACATGATATAAAAATCAGAATTCTCCTAGTCAATCTCAGGGTAATTTCTAGGAGGCTTCTCAGATCTTAGCTGTCCATCGTGTTGCTGGTCTTTGCTCTTGTAGCAGAGAGCTGTCCAGGTATCATATGCAGCAATGAGAGAGAACCAGAGTTATTATATCACTGGAATATTATTCAGACTGCTGACATATTTAAAAGATATTTCCTGTCAAGTATAAATCCCAAATCTCCTTCCATTGCCCCTGTATGGAAATGCATTTTAGACGGCAGAAACAGGTCTTAGCATCAGCTCAAAATAGCCTCCTTCCCCTCCAGCTCCCTTCCTTATAACAGCCAGGCACTGCTTCCTTTCTACAACCCATTTTAGGCTATAAATATTTGGATATTCGGAGAGAACCTGAACTCCACATATTTCTAGCTGTGCTCAGCGGGACACGCAGGGAATTGGGAAGTCACCCTCATTCTGCATTTAGGGTTCACTGAGCACTTATTGAGCAGCTTGTGCACTGTACATTGCTAAATGACAATAAACAATAAATATAGGCCTGAGCACACTTTTGCATTAGTGAGCTGATCTCAGCAATGCGTATCAGTGTGCAATATGCAGGGACAGTCACATTAGACAATGTATAGACAGCACTGCCTGATGGGCACAGTTATGTGCCGTGCTGTACAGTTGTGTGTTCTGTCAACTTGCGGCAAACATTTTGTGTGTGACACAATGATGCCCATTTCATTATAGTTAAATGATGTCAGCACTGCAACACAGGTGAAATATTTTTGTGAAACATATGGCCACCTCTGTTGTAGACCATTTGTGACACCTTTACTTGTTGTTATCCAGAGTGCTAGGTCTTTTTGTTTTGTTCTGTTTATTTCCTCCTCTATATCCTTTCCTTGACCAAGAAAAGTTTAATTCTCTAACTTCTTTAAAGGAAACCTCAGACAAATCAAATCTCAGGATTTATACTTACCTGAGGCTTCCTCCAGCCCCTTTGAGGCCGTTCAGTCCCTGCTGTCTCTGTGGGCGGCTGCCATGCACAGGGAGTGCATGCGGCTGGGCCACACATGCATGACAAAGTGCGACCGTCCAGTGGGGACCGGAGTGACCCGGGGCGGGGAGATGGCAAGGGACCAAATGGTCCCAAGGGGGCTGGAGGAAACCTCAGGTGCGTCCATGCAAAAAGAGCGTTGGGGAAAAAAGGGCGCATGGTGGAAATGATAAACAGTAATAGCATTTAAAAAAATATTGTGTTGTATTTCGTTTACAATAATGTTTTACAAATTAAAAAACCTTTAATAATGTCTATGAAATCGCAAATTGTGAATATGATAATTTTCCCTGTTTTGAAAGTGAAACTTATAATTACGTTTGTAAAAAACGATAATATATGTATAATCATTATAATTGTATAATATTGTGTAAAGCCTTCATTTATCGTTTCTTCATGTAATAAAATCTGAAAATATGAAAAAAATATATAAGTACTTTCGTAATAACTGTAGTAAAACATTAGTAAATATTACTAACCTTTTGCTACAACTAAATCTAACCCTACTCTCACGCAGAACCCTCCCTCTACCTATCCCTAACCCTTACACCTCCTGGTGGTGCCTAACCCTAAACCCCCCTTGTGGTGCCTAACCCTAAGACTCCCCTGGTGGTGCCTAACCCTAAGACTCCCCTGGTGGTGCCTAACCCTAAATCTCCCCTGGTGGTGCCTAACCCTAAAACCCCTCTGGTGGGGCCTAACCCTAAGACCCCCCTGGTGGTGCCTAAGCCTTTAACCCCCTGGTGGTGCCTAACCCTAAGACTCCCCCCCCCCACCCTTACTGATCGCTTTATTATGTGGATAATAATGTTTTACAAACAGTAAGGGAAAAATTATAAAATAACGTTTTAAGTTAAATGCGATACATATGTTTAGTATATTTGTAAACATAATTTGTCACAGGTGCATTTTGTAAACTTAAATCATCACAAGTGCAGTTTGAAAACATTAAAAATCTCTGGGCACTGTTTGAAAACCATAATCTCCAGGCTCCTTTTTTCCCTGTTCGGCGCCTGTCAAATGATATTTAATTTGGGAGTGAATGGCGGCGCCTTTTTTGTCCACTTGTCTCATGCGCCCAAATTTCCTGCTTCCGACCTCCGGTAAGTAAAAATCCTAAGGCTTGATTTGTCTCAGGAACACGTTCAGTTTATCTAGATACACCAAGAGATTTCTCACTATGTTCAGAGTATGCCAGTCTTTGTCCTTGCAGTTTGATGGATTGCAAAGACTTCTTTTCATTTGACCTAATTAGAATCAGACTTATGCTATCTGAGGTTACCAGTCTCAAAACAAACTGTTTTAAGTGTTAGAAAATATAAATAGTTTTCATCAGTGGACTCAAACGGAGGCCTTGTAGAACCAAACAAAGACCCCATCTATGGAAGGCTCTAAATGAAATATGTTACTTCTTTGCACTGACTAAAGTAATCTAATGAATACAAGGTTCTAAAGCTAAACACTTTCTTTATTAAAAATAAAGTGAAAATGCTACTCCGTTTGTATTCCTTTTAAACAATACCCGTTATCTGGCAGTCCTGTTCCACTTCCGGCATAAGTAGCGTCAGAGTCACAACCCTGAAACAAGCATGTAGCTAATCCAGTCAGACTTGAGTCAGAGGCAGAGCACCTGATCTGCATGTTTTTTCAGGATCTATGGTTAAAAGTATTAGAGACACAGGATCTGAAGGACAGCCAGGCAACTTGCATTATTAAAAGGCAATGAATATGTCAGCCTCTATTTTACTCTCACCTCAGGTTCCCTTTCAAGCTATCTATGTTAGACACACTGTATCTTTTGATTATGTCTCCGTATACTCATATCCTTTGTTTAACCATTTTTCATATCTTTTTACAAATTTTTCAATCTCTTTGTTGTAGTAGCATCACTCTCTTCACCTATGGGCTTGGGGAATAAAGAGAGGCTTCATGGTAATGCTGCTGAACAAACCGTCCCCTGCATTCTGCAGTCATGTAACAAGCGGTACAGGGAGAGAAGACATTAACCTGACAGGTTTAAGTTAAATTGCACTGGAAGAATGCCTTGCTTGGCAGATAAAAAGCAAACAGCTGTTACTTTCTTGATGACCCTCATATGTCCCAACTAAGGACATCTTTTTCATATTAAGTGATGGAAAAAGGTATGGAATCACTCTATGTCAAGGGAAAAATGTGGAATCAAGTACAAAAGAATTGAAAGAACAATTCACAATTGGTACTTTCTTATACCTCTTTTGGCTTTTATGACAGCTTCAATTCTTTGAGAATTGAGACATGGACTTTACTTGTGAAAAAACGATACAGGTGGTCCCCCTACTACAAACAGGTTACAGTATGTTCCAGGAGTTAATTTGTAAGTTGAAATTGTTTGTAAGTTGAGTCATGTTATACACAGCAAACGGACAGCATGGAGAGAGCTAACCCATAGAATCGCCAAGAGTCAGATATGACTGAATGGATAACATCATCATCATACACAGCTCAACTCTGGATTTTGACATATAGTATAAACAATGTTTTTTGGATGTTGTCAACGTCCTTTTAATTTGTTTTAAAGAGAATCTGTATATTTTAAAAAAACCTCTGGGGGATACTTACCTTGTGAGGGAGAAGCCTCTGGATCCTAAGGAGGCTTCCTCCATCCCTCCTTTAGAGTGTTGGAACCCCTCGAAGTGCGGCAAGGTAAATATTTACCTACCGCGATCCTGTGCAGGCGCACTAGGGGAGGAAATAGCCGAACCTGATCGTATCCACTCTACTGCACAGGTGCAAGTCCTTTGTGCCTGCGCAGCAGAGCGGATACAATCTGGGCTCGGCTATTTCCGCCTAGCCTAAACGATGATACCCTAGTGCGCCTGCACAGGATCACAGAGAGGTAAATAAATCACTGCTTGTCGGGGGAGGTTTCCAGGGAGCCAGCACTGTATTCCGACAAACCTCTTTGGGACCCTGAGGCTTACCCCTCCCGAGGTAAGTATCCCCAGAGGGTTTTTTTTTTAGTTACAGTCTCTTTAAACTACTTATAACAGTTTATACAATATTGTAATAAGTAACAACAAAAATATGTAAAAAAAAAAAAACACAAACAAAACAGAAATGTATGTTTTGTACATAGAGATCATTTTGTTTGTATATATGAAAAATTGTAACTCGAGTCATTTGTAAGACTGCCTGTAGTCTTCATCCGTCAAGCTCCAACATTCTCATACAGCAGTTGACAAATCAGGTTTGCAGGATTGACTCTGGTCATCATACACCATTTTTTTCATTTTCCACCATACATTTGTAACTTGATCGAAATCTGGACTGTTTACTGGCCATGTCATTGAGCTGATATGCCCTTCCTGAAAAAAGGTGTAATTGCTCTTGCATTATCATCCTGAAAAATGACTTCATCATCATCAAACTTACTTTCGATTGATGGAATGAGAAAAGTGACTAAAAATTCAATGTATACCTGTGCATTTACTGTAGAGGTAGTGACTGCATCTGCCCTGGTCCTTTACCTAACGTGCAGCCTCTTACCATGGTCTATGCCAGTTCAAGATTCATCACTTAGTATTACTTTGGTTCAAACATCCACAGTCCATGACTGCTTCTCTTTAACCCAATGTAATATTGTATCCTTCTTTTTAGACATTAATGATGGGTTAACTGTCTTCACCTGATTTCTAACAGTTGTCTTTTATTTCTTATTTTGCATATTGCTCTGAGTTTTCTTACCTGTATGTTTCCCTTTTCCAATCGCCCCAATGTATTTGTGCTTGCTCTGCAGTTTAAACACACCTGACTGGGAATGCCCAACATCATTTGCATCATTTACCTTCTTGAAGGAGTGTTATAAACCTTTGCATTGTTTCAGCTGATAGCTCTCTTGTTTGGGTTATGTTTCCTGCCAATTAGCAAGGTTTAAGAGCTTGTTAAGGTCTACAAGTGTTCTCTTCTAAAGCGGGATTGTCAGCCACAAAATCAAACTCCATTTAAACACTGCACTGTGTTAATAATGCTGCAAGGAATCTTACCCTGCACTGCAAGCTCTCCAATCTATTCAGAAATTGTCTCTGCTGTAATTATCTTATCTCAGTATACCAAGCTCTATTCTCTCGTTGATGCCAAAGACAGAGAGAGAGTGAAGCTTGTGTCATCTCCTTTCCCACATTCCCGCTCCTCTCTGATTGGGCTGAGCACACTGCAATGTGACAGGCTTAGATGAAATCTGATCTTGCGCTCATACATGCTTAGGAAGCAATCCAGAATGACACAGCAGATTGGAGGAGAATTTAGGGAAGAAATTACATCAGGATTTAGCTTCAGCTTGTGAGAAAAATACATGGAGACTGCCAGGAAAATAATTCTCTTCATTTACTATTTAAGATTCACTGAAATCAAAACGTGGACAGTACAATACATCTGTTATGTAAGTAGATAAAGTATTTATCTACTTATACATGTGTTTTTTTTTTCCTGGCATAGTATGGCTGACCCTCCTGCTTTAACAGCAGACTAAATAGCATTAATAGACTTATGCAGGTATTTGTTTCAGAAATGCAGATTACAGGGTGATTCCATAATTTTTTTTTCAACATAGAGCAATTCCATATGTTCTCTACTTGATCTGAAAAAGATGCAATATTGAGTTAGGCAGCCAGAGGTTATATACAGTATCTAACTATATGTGTTTGTGTGTGTGTGTATGTGTGTGTGTGTGTATATGTGTGTGTATATGTGTGTGTGTATATGTGTGTGTATATGTGTGTGTGTGTGTGTGTGTGTGTGTGTGTGTGTGTGTGTGTGTGTGTGTGTGTGTGTGTGTGTGTGTGTGTGTGTGTGTGTGTGTGTGTGTGTGTGTGTGTGTGTGTGTGTGTGTGTGTATTCCCCACCTAGATACGATCTGTGTTGTTGCAGGACTTCTCCTCCCTTATGGTAAATGGATCAGTCGATCATGGGGCTCCAAGGCTGGACAAAGGCTTGTCATCAATAGCTTCCCTATAATACTATATTCTTTGAGTAGAGAGTTAGACAGTCTGCACAGGTAGTTTCTAGGAAAGGGAATTAAAAGTTTCAATCTAGTATACCAAAGGAAGGCTCTGACTGTGAGGTTTGCATTATTTTTACTGTGGACATATGGGCAGTCAGGAGGTTTGGAATTGGAAGTCCAACTTGGAGGTTGTCCCATGAAGATTACAAAGATGAGTCAGATACTAGCTTGTGAGGATATTTAACAAGGTTTGTGACTCTGTTCATGGAATGTAGAGGTACAGTCAATTGTCAGAATCAGAAGGTTTAGAACTAGGTTTAAGTTCCTTCCTATGACTAAAGAGCCCTTCCCTACCTCATAAAAACCGGCAACGCTGTTGGCATAGAACAACACAAATGCTTGGCAATGTGGTGAGCTGTCCTTCTAACATTCAAAATTCTCCCATCAATGTCTACATAAAGAGAGTAGTGTTAATAATGCAGATTTTTCTGAAGTATAAACAAGATGACATCTTGAGAGTGGTAAAGTCTAAAAAGTATCATGCAGCGTACCGTATTATTTTTAATTTTTTGTAGTATGTGACATTTTGGTGAAGTGGGTCTCTTGAATTGATGCTGCATTAGGCCTTCTTTCCTAACATTGGCTTTTTACATTCTGTTATGAGGGGTATGAAAACCTAGGACGTTGTAGGTCATTAATTTAACCAAAGTCAAAGTATGAAGGCTTGCCAGGATGTGTGCATACAAACACAAGACAACAACAAAATTCCTTGGAATCGGGCCTGACTACAGGGCTAAAGCCCTTGCGACCAT
This sequence comes from Hyperolius riggenbachi, assembly GCF_040937935.1. Lineage (NCBI taxonomy): Eukaryota > Metazoa > Chordata > Amphibia > Anura > Hyperoliidae > Hyperolius > Hyperolius riggenbachi. The sequence goes on from NC_090648.1 coordinate 134,375,321, forward strand.
AGTAGCCCCCTACTACTAACCTTCCCTCCCTTTAATACAGGGGGCCATCATTCAGGTGTTTTTGTGGCTACATTTCTCATGGGTGCCTAGATGATGATGGCCACACTTGTTTTCTGATCCTTGCAAGATGGTCCCCCAAGCCATGAAGCAGAGGCAAGGGAAGGGGTATGATCAGTGCATTGTAAGGTGGATAACATACACTCAAGCTCAAAGTGAGCTAAACCTGGTAAACCAAAAAATCAAATAAAAAAACGCAAGTGTCAAATAACAACAAATTAATGAAAATGCAATGATAATTAGTTGTTCCATCTTTTACTTATTGTGTGCTATGAAAGATGATGTTGTTATATAAAACAATTGTAATATCAATAATAATAATTGTTAAGGGACAAGAGGCTATTTCACACAACTGTGGAATGTGGGGGTATAATGGAAAAAAAAACAGTTGCACGGTCGCAATGAAAGTAAAATGTAAAAAGGGAACATAGTGAACTAATTTCCTTTTTACTCTGACGCAATTCTATGGTGGACCTGCGCAACCGCAGACAGGCTGATGGATGCCTTAGTGGTGGAGCGCAGGTGACACGCAGGGAAGATGTGCAGCTGATGATTAGTGGTGCTTACGGGCACCCGTTGTTTTAGCATGGTACGCAATCTCACATACTTGGTTCGCATGGCAAGTACGCATGCGTGGTGCCGCTACAACCCTTAGCGATGATTGGCTGCGGCGAGGGAGCTCATCACGCTGGCGCATGGGGAGCCCCCGTACGTATTAGCCAGAAGGGTAGAAGTACGTAAGTGATGTATTGGTTGGTTGTAAGGGTCTACTACTAAATATTGAAAGAAAGGAATCTGTGAGTGTAATTTTATTTTTTATTACAATTAATGTTGCTGGTTTTTACGCTATGTGAGGCGTTTGTTTTGAGGTAATATTTATATGGAGGTTGGAATCCGCTCTGCAAGGAATAAGGAGTGTCTGGTACCCAGTGGTGACATTCATCAGTTCAGTGTGGTGGGGGATGGCCCGAAGTGTCCCAAAGCGCTGATAGACCTGAGTGGAGGTCTTAATATCTGGTGAGTGTCTGTTCACCGGGTGCTGGTGGAGGTCACAGGAAGACTAGGAGTTGTTGATAATAAGACCCCTTGGCAGATGTGGACTTGTTCATATGGACATTTTTATTTAAGTACTGTCAATTAGTATAAGTTGTGGTAAGCGCCACCTTCTGGATAAAGAATGACTGTCCACAAACCAACTGCAGAGAGCTACTGTTTTTCACCTGTTGAGTTGATTAAAACAGCTGTTCCCAATGAATTAGGGTAATAAGGATGCTTTAGAACAGCTTGGACGATTTGGAATGGTATAGAACTTTGGATTTTCCCAGACTGTGACAGTTTGTGAAGGGTATGAATAATTTTGGACTGGACACTTTGTGCTCAAATGTAAATAAAAGCTGTGAAACGTTGTGTTCCACAACAATGCCTCTTGTACATTGTCTTATTATCTTTTGGGAGACACCTATGTCATTTCCCGTCAAAAAATTACTTGCCCGTTTAACCTCCCTGGCGATTTGTTAAAATCCGCCAGGGGGCAGCAAATACCTTTTTTTTATTTTTTTATTTTTTTTCATTGTAGCGAGACAATGTCTCGCTACATGATAGCCGCTGCTGAGCGGCATCCCCCCAGCCCCTCCGATCGCCGCCGGCGAACGGAGATCAAGAGATCCCGTTCAAAGAATGGGATCTCTTGGAGGGCTTCCCCCGTCGTCATGGCGACGGGGCGGGATGACGTCACCGGCGTCATCGACATCGTGACGTCAAAGGGGAATCCGATCCACCCCACGGCGCTGCCTGGCACTGATTGGCCAGGCAGCGTACGGGGTCTGGGGGGGGGGTGGCTGCGGCGACGGGTATAGCGGCGATCGGAGGTTACACGCAGCTAGCAAAGTGCTAGCTGCGTGTAACAAAAAAAAATTATGCAAATCGGCCCAGCGGGGCCTGAGCGGTGCCTCCCGGCGGCATAGCCCGAGCTCAGCTCGGGCTTACCGCCAGGGAGGTTAATGAAAGTGACTTTAAGTCCAAAATTGCCGGGGGTATGAATAATTATGGGCAGCACTGTATATATATATATATATATATATATATATATATATATATATATATATATGCACTTTAAAGAGAAACTTTAACCAAGAACTGAACTTCATACAAATCAGTAGCTGATACAGACTTTCCCATGAGAAATCTTTACCTTTCCTTGAATAGATTATCGGGAAGCCTGTGTGATAATATGGTGGTGAAAACCCTTCCAGAGTATGATGTCATGACCCATTTCCTTTTCGTGAACCTTGTTGCATTGTGGGACATAAAGGTTGTTTCCAGCTGTCAAGCAACCAGTATCTCCCTCTGTGCATATGGCCATATGCATTATATTTTTCTATATCAATTCGGAAAAACAACCTTTTAGCCGATGGCATTGTTAGTCTGTGTGGTTGTATATGATGAAAGTTGATGCTGTCTACGACGTGCAGGCTCATTGTGAATCAAACAACATGAGCAAATTACATGGCAAATATTAATCATTTCTTGATCTCTCTTGTATTTTTGAACGTCCCCTTTGCAAATACAAAGCTTTATTTTTTCCCCTCACTATTATTTTTCAGTAAAGTTACTCTTTAATACATGTTCCATTTTTGTTTTAATTCCAGCGATTGCATATGTGAGTCCATTATAACTGTCACATTTCATATTATGTATTAAAAACCAACCATGTCCTTGCTTTAAGCCCAGAGAAAAATGCTTGGATCTGCCATGTGGTTTCCATTTCCCACCCCTGACAAACATTAAATCCGTCTTTGCACATACGATGTCAAACATGATATTCATCGCAGCTGGAGCCAAATCTGTTATTCCAACCAAATCTGATTTAATCTTCGTTTGTCTGAGTGAGCACGGGCTGATTGGGTCTGAGCTGTTTTCTCACTGTACGTGTGCTGGAATTCTCCATGATTTAAAGCAACCTTTGCAGGGGTCCTACTCCAAGCAGATATCTCACACTTAAACCCCATTATAGAAATTAAACTGTATGTCTACAGCTGTCTGTTATTTGGAGATGATTGATATGAAAAATGTGACCTTTTCACCAACCGCGATTATTGTCTTCGTATGTTAAAAGAGATCTATCGCAGAAGTGATGTTTCTTATTTTGTCATTTGTTTCTTTTGCTTTGTTTTTATGTTATGATGCAGCTCCATACAGATGTTCTAAATATGAATTTTGGCAGAAAGAAAATATATTTGTCACCCATGGGAGAAACATTTTTTAAAGTATTAAAAGTACACACCAGTGCTAAAATAAAAAGTTTGGATGAAAAAAAAAAAAGCGAGGGAGAAAATTATAGCTTCTGACTGTTTTTATTGTTTATGTTCCTGTTTTACATGTGGTTGTTTTACAGGTTACAACACTTTAGTAGCTGGAATCTATCTATCTATCTATCTATCTATCTATCTATCTATCTATCTATCTATCTATCTATCTATCCCTACAAAACATTTTGCAAAACACTTTTCTCCCATAGGACTATAACAATATACAAACAGGCGGTATACAATATACAAACAGGCGGTCTTTTAGTTTGCATTTAAAGGGGAACTGAAGTAAGAGGTATACGGAGGCTGCCATATTTATTTTCTTTTAATCAATACCAGTTGCCTGGCATCCCTGCTGGTCTATTTCTCTGCAGTAGTATCTGAATAACACCAGAAACAAGCATGCAGCTAGACTTGTCAGATCTGACTTTAAAGTCTGAAACTTCTGATCTGCTGCATGGTTGTTCAGGGGCTTTGGCTAATGTATTAGAGGCGGAGGCAACTGGTATTGCTTAAAAGGAAATAAACATGGCAGCCTCCATATATCTCTCTCTTCAGTTCCCCTTTAAACACCTTAAGGGATGGAGCTGTCTTGATTGAGTGTGGCAGGGAGTCCCAAGGAGTTATGTTAAAGCAAACCTGTGGCAAACATAAATTGATGATATAACAAAGTGTATGTGTACTACAGCTAAGAAATAGAACATAAGTAGCAAAGAAAATAGTCTCTTATTGTTTTCCAGTACAGGAAGTGTTAAAAAAAAGTTGTTATCTATGCAAAGGAGCTTCTCTGAGCCCTTCAACGCACTGGGTTGAATACAGTCCTGTTTTCTGAAGCACTTAAACAGCAAAGAAACAGTGAAAGAAAGCATGAGATAAGGTCTTACTGCGGGTTCAAAGAGTCATTATTTCTGCTTCGGTTTATAGATTTAAATACAGAGTTTGCTTTTTAAACTGTGACTGAATGATGCAATGTTATTTAAAAAAAAAAGTTATATAACTGAAAATAAAAACAAGACTCTTTTTTTGCTACTAATGTTCTATTCCTTACCCGTGCTACACATACAGATCATTATATCATACTTTTTTTCACTTTAGGTTTGCTTTAGGTTAAAGTGCAAATGGATGTTATTGTTAGTATGCCAATCTTGAAGAGGATACTCCATTTTATGGGTGACCAGTGGAGCGTACGAAAAAAAGGATTTATGGGGCAATAGTGATGTTGCTTTGCTTTCTCAAGAGCCTGGTAGCACCATTCTGTATGAATTGTAGGCAGTGCGGCTCCTTAAAAGAAGTTCTGGGGTGTCCAGTAAATTAATTTCAAGCTTTAAAACCTGGGTACCGGAGGAGAAAAGGGAGACAAAAAGAGCACCAGGAACGCCAATGGTGTAGTATTTCTAGGCAATGGAGAAATATAGAAAAATAGCTACTACTCACAAACGTAGGTTGCTATAGGCAACCACAGTTTAAGGCATGTGGAGAAAACCATCTCCACGTGGATCAGTGAATCAGCGTTGGTTGCTCTCCAGAAAAAACAGCAGACCACAGGATGTGATCCCAGAGGTTGCCCCCTGGAAGGGGGGAGAATACAATGCTGGATGGGAGGAGGTGCCCCAATATTAGGACACAATATATATAGTAGGTTCAGGTAAGTAATAAGAACAGTCTTACCGCAAGATAAGAGGGTAAGATTTTTATTTTAAATTGACACCAGTACATAAAAAACACATTTCGTGAGACATGCTCGCTTCTTCAGGTCAATATTAGACAGTGTGCCATATCCAATTCACATTTTCTCCCAAGTTTTCGCCTAGGAGATAATTTTTCATCTTCAATTTAAAATAACTTTTCAGCACTTTACAACGGAAAAAGTACCAAAATGTGGGTGTAAAATTACTATCAAAATTATTTTCATTATTTGTTTGCTAGCTGGTGCATTAAAAGGCATTTTATTGACATTTTTGAAAATATCACCAAGGAGAAAACCCAGGAGAAAAAGTTAATTGCATATGACCCTGTGTCTGATCAATGTATCTCCATGTTTGGCGTTCTGAACACAGAGATACATTGATCAGAAACTGTGTTACTGTATATTGACCTGAAAAAGAGTGCAGGTCCCACGAAACCCATTGTCTATTTATTGGTGTCAAATAAAACTCTTAACCTCCTATCTTGAGGTATAGGTCCGTACACACGCCGGACTGGAGGCAACGACGGGTCCGTCGTCACCTCCCGCTGGGTGGGCGTTCCAGCGACAGTCCGGCGTGTGTACAGTCTGTCTGCAGACTGATACGGCTGTTTCTGAGCGATCCGCCGGGCGGATCAGGTAAACCGTCACCCGTCCTATCAGGTAAACATTGGGTTATCAGTCTATACTCAGGCCTATGTTGTTAAAAATCAGAAAAAAAGTATTATGATTACTGTGAAAATGACAGAGAGATGCATACTGGCTAAGTGAGTGAGTATATGTTTATATCCATTGTTATCTCTGCCAATAGTCCTCAAACTGGTTGTTTCAATACATTGCCCTTAGCAACTACCAGATGAGAAGACAGTTTGTCAATGGCAGCTGGAGTAAACCAAAGTATTCTCTGCATAGTACAACATTATTAAGAGCAGATGCCTCCTGGCAGTATTGATAAACTTGAACTAAGACTGGGGAGGGGTCTGCCAAACGCATGCAAATTATCCAGGGTCACAGAAGGATTCGGCTGACAGCTATCTGTTCCTGACAGCTCAGGGTTTGAAACATTTTGCCACATTCCCTCCTCTCTGCCTGCATCCCAGAACACAGCTTGATTCCAGAAATAATTTATTAATCTCCAAAGGAGTGTCCAGCATTGAACAGAATAGGCCTCATGTGCTGGCCAGATGGGGGAATGGAGGATTTGTCAAAGTCCAAGAGTTAACGTTAAATCCATTTCCACTTTGGCAATGTCATCAGGTGAATGCCTATGCAATGAAGTGTGTCTGCTGCAGCCTTCTCTATTGACGCAACTCGCTGTACAGGTGTTTCCTCCATAGCATTGTCTGTTTCCTATAACATTAGGCCAGAGTTATGCAGAGCTGACAGCAAAATCTTGCATCATGTTTTTTATTATGGAAGGAAAACGTGCGCTGACTGATTTGCGCTGCTTTTTATACATCAAGAGACAGAGGGAATTTATTGCCTCCCTCACTATGAATGTACATTCCAAGGTATCTGCTATTCATCAAATCAGTGAGTCAGGGCTACACATGTAGGACATATGCCACCAGCTCTATAGGATCCAGATGGCCAGGTAGTGGGAGGGGGGAGCCAGTGGCAGGCAGCATGAGGCAGGGATATTTGTTACCGGCTGAAAGCATTAGAGTCAATTTAAGGTGTTGGTTGGTTGTTTATTTGGAACTGAAGCCTAGAATTAATCTGCTTTGTTGACTTTTATTGAACCGGTCATATTTCATTTCTACAGCAGTAAAAATAGCCTCTGTGATGCATTTACTAGTCATAACAGTGGTCTCCCTGTGCTACCAGGCATGTGTCTGATAAGGCCACATAGTTTCCAGTATATGTCCTCCTGTCTTATTGACGTGGGTTTCTTTTTCTACCAATTTCCCATTCAGACATGTATCTTAGATTATTATTAAGTATTATTATTTAGTATTTATATAGTGCTGACATCTTCTGCAGCGCTGTACAGATTAGGCTCAATCTAATCCCTACTTTAATTCTCATGCCCATCATAGTCTAGGGCAGTGATGGCTAACCTTTCAGAGGCTGAGTGCCGAAACTGCGACCTAACACCGACTTATTTACCTCCGAGTGCCAATGGGGGGCGGGGATGCAGCGCGCGCAGCGAGGCATAAGAAAGCAGTGTTTCCGCCATGATGTGGTGAAACGAGGATTCGCATCATGGGTGTGCAGAAACTGTATGATGCTATTTATACCCGCCGTAACCACCAAAGCAGCAAATATAGCCAACTATGACCATTAAGGGCTCATTCACACTATGTGCTGTGCTGTCAGTTTTGACGCAACGCACATAATGTAAGATTCATATGGTAACATGAAAGTCAATAGACTTCCATGTTACCATTCACACTACAGGTGTGCGTTCCCATGCGTTACGTTGTAACGCATCTGGGAACATTTTAACGCACAACGCATACGTTTCCCCGATGGGTACAGCTGCCGACGTCCACACTTTAGCGCACCACAATGTGCATTCCGTGCGATCCCTGTGCGTTGGCAGCGCATGCATGAAATCGCATTCGTGCATACGTTCTGTAGTGTGAATGAGCCCTTAATAATAAATGCAGCAACAGTTACCCCAGACACCAGAAAATAAACGTAATGTGTGCAACATTTCAGCAGAAAATCTTGCAATGTGGGCCACATTTCACCAGAAAACAAACGCAGTGGGCCACATTTCACCAGAAAACAAACGCAGTGGGCCACATTTCACCAGAAAACAAACGCAGCGGGCAGCATTTCACCATAAAACAAACGCAGTGGGCCACAATTCCCCAGAAAACAAACGCAGTGGGCCACATTTCACCAGAAAACAAACGCAGCGGGCAGCATTTCACCAGAAAACAAACGCAGTGAGCCACAATTCCCCAGAAAACAAACGCAGTGGGCAGCATTTCACAGTAAATAATCACAATGTGGGAAACATAGCATTTAGCAGAAAATAACACAGTGGGACGCATTTCACCTGCAAAAAAAGTAATGTACTCACCTGACAGAAGTCTTCTCTCTCTGCTGGGCTCTGACGCGCATCTCCCCCGGACGTTCCTTCTGCAGCTGAGTCTCCCGCGCTGCCGCTGACAGGCAGAGTGCAGGGCTACGGGAAGATGGCGCCCGAAGCCCTGTACTGGAGACAAATAGTCTCCAGTACAGGGCTTCAGCGGCCATCTTGCCGTAGCCCTGGTCTGCATCCCGGGAGACTGCGGGGCTGCGGGCTATGAACTGGCACGGCGGCGTCTAATAGACGCTGCGCCCAGTTCATAAGCAGCGGTGGCGTGCCAGCAGATTAGGCTACGCGTGCCAGGCCCGGCACGCGTGCCATAGGTTCGCCACCGCTGGTCTAGGGCTAATTTAGAGGTGGAACGCAGCGTGACCAAGCGTCCTGGTGGACGCGAAACGGCCGTCTCCAACCCTTCTGCAACCCTGAGCACCCACCTCCACCTTGCCCCGCACAGTATCGTCATGAGAATCAGGTGATATCCATTTGACATCTCATATTGCACAAGTTGTTTATAATAAATGAGCTGAATGACGGATGGTGCCCGAATCTGCTTCTTCTCTACAGCTAATTTAGAGGGAAGCCAATAAACCTCTATGTATGTCGCAGGTATTTGGGAGGAAACCGGAGTGCCCAGAGGAAACCCCCGCAGACATGTGGAAAACATACAAACTGCACAGATAGTGCACTGGCTGGAAACTCGAAGCAGGGATCTAGTGCTCTATGCTATCCAATATGCAACCAGGATGTACAAACCCTGAGTTAGCATCTTTCATAATTACTTAGTTTGTTTGAAAAAAGACATCAAGTTCAACCACAAAAAAAAAAAAATCACTGTCCTGAACCCACACATATCCCAGCTGATATTAACATGTTTCATGTCCAACAGAATCATTCACAATGTTACCTGATAAGAAGGCTGGGCACTGGTTTTAAAGTTTCAAAGACTTTATTTTCGATCCTAAAGACACCAAAACATTACAGACACTTGGGATGGAGGGAGGTCGGCCTGACAGCAATTTCACGGGTATCGCTGCTTCATCAGAGGCCAATACGGTCACAAGCACAAATTTGCATTCATAAGTGTATAAATACACTTACCATTTGTACCATGCTCAGAAGCTGATGAGTCAAGCCCCAGCCAATCCCACCGAACGCCGATGGAACTAGGAAATTTGTTGTTTCGTTTGTGCACACTCTAAATGAATTAATGTATTTTCCGGCATATAAGACGACTGGGTGTATAAGACGACCCCCCAACTTTTCCAGTTAAAATATAGAGTTTGGGATCTACTGGTCGTATAAGACTACCCCTCTTCCAACGCACACCAAATACAACTTAAAAAAAATCTTATACTGGTGCTATGTATGAGCAGATACTGGTACAGTACTGTATGTGGTACCCAGTATGTAACAGTATATAGGCGATTGACTGTTTGGATTGGTCAACTCTCCCTCTCCCTAAGTGGTTTGGTCAGCTCTCCTTGTCTATCTGTTTATTAGAGTGGTATGTAAGAATAGATTGTGCTGTGCCCATAAAACACGTCTATTTCACCCTTCTGGCCCACCCTTGAATCCCATTTACCTCCTTCATTGCCTCTCAGATCTTGCACATGTGCTCAGCTTCAATATAGTCATCAGCAGCGAGATCTGAGAGGCAATAACACGATAGGGCATATTACCCGGAATCAATGACACCCGGCTAGAGATGAGCCGAAATTTTCGAAATTTCGAACTGCTTTAATTACGAATGCGAAATTTAACATTACGACCCAA